>NC_056762.1:38945300-39246355 GCF_018687715.1 Carya illinoinensis | reverse complement strand
AACGAAGCCCACTGAGCACCGAAGCCAATATCAAAATCCACAATATGTATACGATCAGCATCATCCAGAGCTTCAAGGAGGGCTTGGTTGCAGGTGAAATTGACAAATTGAATAAGCGGTGAGACCTCGGAGAAGACTTTATAAGCTCCCATCTTGAATATCACATCAAAAGGGGCTGGGGTCCTAGGCGGAGTGGTGACTGGGTTGTTCATTAGGAGGAGCAATTGCAGAGCCTCCTTGAAGTAGAAAGCAGCCCTATGGAGGGGCTTTCCAACTGGGGAGAGCTGGTGATTGAGCCGCGCCAATATCCCTTGCGCGTGTGAGAAATTCCCAGTACCTACCAGCTCTGCGGCCTTGTAGAGCTGGTCGAGCAAAGCAAGCTGCTGCTGCTGTTGCTGCTGCTGGTGATAGTGTTGGTGGGCCAAGTCTTCCTCGGCCAGGCCCATTTTCTGCTTCGGCACCATCGGTGACTTGTGTTGCAGAAGGTGCTGAGGAACAAATTGCACTCCCGGAGAAAACCCCAGGTGCGGCGGCTGTTGCTGCTGCTGCTGCTGATGTTTTGTCAGCAAAAACTCGTGCCCGGCATGGGCCAAAGGAACTTTCGGGATCTGGGTGGTGAGGTCTAACCCAATCGAGCTGTGTCGATTGGGTTGGGGAGGCTGTAGGAGGTGCTCTTCATGTTGGGTAAAAGACAATGGCAGAAACAAGTTGGGATTTTGAGACTGTTGCTGTTGGCTCATCAATAACTGTGGATTCAGAACCTGAGGCTTCTCGTCGGGGACATCAAACTGTTGCTGCTGATAAACCACACCAGGAGGCAACGTGAGTGGAAGTGGGAGACTGTTTGCGGAACAAGTAAAAACCGGATTTTGGATATTGCAATTGTTATTGTTGCTGCCACTCAGTCCAATACTAGAAACCTTGTAATCTAGGAAACCAGAAGTACTTGGAACGCTTGCACCACCAACCTTTTCGTTACTGTAGCTATTGCTGCTGCTGCCGCTGCTATTTGCAAACCCACCAGAACCTGAATAAGCTAAAAAATTAGGATTTTGATTAACGCTTGCAATTAAATTACCCGTAGTGGAAACGCCACCGATTGTCTCGAATACACCCGGGCCCTGATCGACGATTCCCAGCCGCGCATTGCCGTCCAAATCGAGATTATTGTTCCCACTCTGCAAGAGTTGTTTGAAGCCGAACGACGAATCGTCCACATCGCCCGCGATCCAACGCAGCAGCGACTGCTCCTGTTCATGGCTCGGCGATGGCGCCGTTTCCGACAACATGGTCTCCCAGTCTACCAATCCAAGCGCGCATCTTCCTCCGCCAGTTATTGCCTCTAGTCCACTCGGAATTGGTTGAAGCTCCGATGCCCATTCGTCCTTTCGAGCGAATTCGGGTTGGGATGCGGTCGTAGCGGGCGGTGGGTCCAAGGAACCGCCGCCTCCTCCGCCGCCGAAAGACGAAGACAGAGTCGATGCCGACGTGGGAGGGCTCGGGCTTCTTCTCATATGAAGCACGGAGGTGGGCTCGTGGTGGTGGTTGTCGTTGTTGCTCACCAAGCCAAGAAGCTCTTCTTTCTTATGATTGTTGTTGCTATTCCAAGCACAAACCGGAGCAAAGCCTGCGATTTCAAAGACCCCCTTCCCCTGTAGCTGAAAGGGCATCCCTCTTATACCCGGGAAAAAAAAAAAAAAAAAAAAAAAGAACTGAAAAAGCTCTTGAAAGATCAGAGAAAGCCCAAGATTTGAAATGGGAAAGAAGAAGAAGAATGACTGCGCAAAAAATGGGTTGGCTCAAATGGATTCTCAGATTTCCTCTCCTGAGGCTTCAGACCCACCATCTTTCCTTGCATGCCATGACCCCTCAACTGAAAGGAAAGAAACCCATTTCAAAGAACAAACAAATGCTCCTCCCTTGCTACCCTTGACCTCCTTGTTTTTTCTCTTCCTTTTCTGCTCCATGGTATTGGTATCTACTCACCCCTCTTTGCAAATCCATTTTTGCTCCATCTGGCATCTCTCCCTCCCTCCCTCAAAACATGTTCTAGCTTCTCCCTCTGCACCTTCTGTTCTTCTCAATGGTGGTGGTGGTCTTGCGCTTCTAATATCTTCTTCTACCCTTCTGCCGTAGCAGTAATCTGTACCCTTCTCTGTTCTGCCATGGATGCGTGCATCATAAAAAAGGTAAATAAAGTGCTCTCCCTCGTCTCTCTCTAGTCCCTATCTATTTCTCTCTCCGTCTGTCTCTCTGTAATATTATTATTAATTATAAGAAATCCCATTATCGGAATTTTTGGCACTGTGCGCTCTTTTACCTCCTCCTATCTGAACCATTTCATCTTTTTTATCAGCGACTGCTGGGGCTTCTGTCACCCCCAATAGTGCTAATGGTACTGCATCGTCTGCATTGTCCTTTGCCTTTGTTTTACAATGGTAACTTTTAGATAGTGGGACATCCATTCTTACAATTTACATTATTCTACGAGTCGTGCTACAACAATGTTAGAAATTATTTTTTTGATATTTTTTTATATTTAAAAAAAATTACAATATTATTAAAAAATATTTGCTTAATTATTAAATTAAAAATATTATATCTGATCCCATTATCAATAGAGATCCTCGAATACAAAGTATTTCTCTTATTCTATACTCCCGTCATATCCATTCAAAATAACTCAAAAACTTGTTAAGCTCCAATTTATTTATATAGATAAGAAGAGACGACATGAAAATTAAAAGTTAAAATAAAATATTATAATAATATAAAATTTTAATATTATTTTAATTTTAAAATTTTAAAAATTAAAATTATTTATTATATTCTGTATGAGAGTTTGAGAAAATTATATTAATTAAATGGGATTAGATTAGGGGTGGGCAACGGAGGCGGGCCTCCCATTCGCCCAGCCCCCTTTTGGGCTAAGCGGATCCCCATTTTGCCAAGTGCGGGGCAGGGGTGTGTCCCCGCCAGCATCTAGCACCCTCCGCAAGGGCGGAGCAAGATGAGAGCTGCACCCGCCCCGCCTAACATCATTTTCTTTTCACCCGTCATAATCAAAACGGCATTATTTTGTCAACGACAAAACGACGCCATTTTGAGCCTTGTGTTTATAACACTTCAACCCTCCCCCTTTTAGTGCCCTCACGATCCCGATGCCCCTTTCATTCCTCCCTAGTCCCAATGGCCAGCCATAATTCCTCCCATTCACCCACCGTAAGTCCTCCTGATATCGTCATGAGTCATCGCCGTCTATCATTCCCAACAAAGGTAAGACTGATTTATCTTAATCTCAAATTCTCTTTATGCCTTTTTTTTAACTTGTGGAATATGGATGATGGAGGATGCGATTGTAAAATGTGTGTTGTGGAGGTTGAATGTGCGTGTTAATTGTTTGATTGAAAAACCCAGCCTTAGTTTCCTTGCTTGCATTGAGAGACGCAATCCCTCTCTCCCCAGTTTATACTGCCAAGTCCTATTTATCTGGCAGTGATGCCACAAGAAGGAGCTCAAACCAGCATTATGCTCCTTGAGCTTTGCATAAGGCTAAGCTAATTGAGACAACTAAGGTTTAGTACATTGATCATTGAAAACTTTACTACTAGAGCTTTACTTAAAACTTGGGTGTGGAATCAAGATAATTGAATTGGGCCAAAAGCCCAGTTGGGGGCCGGGAGTGTATATGGATACAAGTCCACCCCCACACCCTATGCAATGGACGAGATACCTCTCCCTTGCATGGACAGGGGCATATTACGGGGAAAAAAATCCTCACTCCCGCTCATATGGGAGTAGGAAAGGGATAAACCCGTCCCGTAGGGAGCAGATAGCACCCCTAGATTAGATTAGATAGTTCATAAAAACAAACGAGTTCACCTTCATATAATCACTTCTCAAACCTTTGAAATTTCTTCATTTTTTTCCCAATATACTTTTGAATTATTTGTCCTCATTTTATTGCTATCTTACAACCTTCATCTTACATCTATATTATTATATCTTTCTAATTAAATCATTTAATTGAAAAGACTATCAATTATATTTGAGAGACGTATGGATGCAGTCAGGGGGGAAAAGGGTCTATGAGAGCCATGCAATTGAAATGTGGACGGACCTAAGAGTAGGGAACCAAAAAACTTTACTCATTGCACTTAAAAGACAAGAAGTTTTAGAAAAATAAAGAGATTTTATAAAAATAAATTTATAAATTGATATAATTAGATATGATACGTTAGATTTATTTTATAATAAGAATAATTTTAAAGTCTAACACATCATATAATACAACAAATCACATTAATTTATATATTTAATTTTATAAAAAAATTAAAAATTATGGCTAAAATATTTCTGAAAGACAAATGGGAGTGTTGTATCAACTATCAAAGTTTAAGGCCATCATCGGGATGAAATCTTAAGGAGGAGGAGGCCGAATGTTTGGAAATTGTCCTGCTATCTCAATAATCATCACGCGTGTCTTATAATGTTTTATTATTAATATTATTGTTTGGGAAGGATGCCACATATTTTGATAGATTTCACTTATTATTATTGTAAGTTTCCTATGAAACTAGAGCTTGAGCGCCATATCATGAGGGGTCTATGCCGACCGAACGACCCATCGACACACTTAAAGGGTCCTAAGCCTTGAAACAGGTTCCAGTCTATAATTTTAAATGCACAAAAAATCCATTAGAACGAAAAGAAGAAACCTGACGACATTCATCCCCGAACAAAAGAAGATAGGAAGTCACACTACATTTAATGCACCACCGTAGAGAGCCACGTCTCATTAAAAGAGCATGGCGGGAAGAACTACTAAAGGGGACTGATGCAAGGCACAAGCTTCTAAATCTGACCTCATAAATCAGGTATATGAGTGAATCCTTAGATACTAGGAACTCTCTATTTATTTATACTCTTCTTTAAGATGATATTGATTTTGGTATCAAATACTTCTGGGCCACTACCATAACCCCCGTTTCTTTATATCCACATGTATAAAGCCGAAAATCCGAATTGTTAAGAGCCTGAGCCAAAAGCGTGCGAAATACAACTTTAACAATCATTATCATTATTATTATTATCATTATTATTATTATTATAAGTTTTAGTTAAATAAAATAATTATATTCAAGACTCAACTCTTAATCCTTATTAACTATATTTTCTCATAAGCCAAATGCAATAAGAAAATCTAGATTAATGACTGTTGGATACTTGGAAGTATTTCAAATTTTGAAATATTTTTTTAATATTAATTTTATTTTAAAATTTATAAAAAATTGTATTGATTTTTATTTTTTTTAATTTCTAAAAATTGTATTTATTTTTGTGTTTATATGATGATTATGTAATTATTAAATTTAAATATTTGAATTAAAAAATATTTTTTATTTGACTAATATTTAAAAATGAAATTACGAAAAAATTTGTTAATGTTAAGAATTCGGTGTCTCATATTTATGTCCAAACGTCCCTTAAGATAATGTTTATTTTAATATTTTTATTTTTTTTAATGGTTAAGATAATAACTGTTAATAAATTTATATATATATTAATTTTTTTAATGATCCAGAATATTTAAAACATATTTACACTTATATTGAGGATGGACATTTAGGCCTAGTTTATTTTCACAAAATTTTTCATTTCATCTCATATAATTATTATCAATTTTTTAAATTTTCACATAAAATAAAATAAAAAAATCAACTTTTTCAAATTATAATACAGAAATAATATTAAAATAATATTTTTATCAATTTTTAATTTTAATTTTAATTCATCTCACCTTATTTTTTTAAAAATAAACGAGACCATAATTAGTATCCACTGTCCACTCTACCATTATCCTTACAATTTACGCACAAATGAAAAGAATAGATGCCCTTTACAACGAGACGGGGTGTTGAAAAGCAGATTGAAAAGGTCGTTTTGTTACAGAGAAAGAAAACGTTGGGGGTAAAATACTTTATATGGGAATAAAAATCCAAAATTATTGGTCGGACGGGCCAGCCAGTCAATGGCAGACAAATTTTCTCTTCCACGAACCATACCCCCGCTATCAACGTCACTATTATTAATATTTTTTTTTTTAATTTTTTATGTTTATTCTCTTTTTTTTAATAAAATTAAAAATTAGCTGTGAAAATGTCCAATTGGAACATTACCTTTCATCTATCTTTTGTTGATTCATTGCTCCGTACAACACAGGACGCATGTAATTTTTCTTCATTTCTATTTTTTTTTAGCAAATAAAGTTATTTATTTATCAATTTTAACTTCACTGTGTTTTGAGTCTTGATTACGTTACCTGATTATCTGTTACGCGGTTTGATATTTAAAAAAGGTTGATAATTGAATGATTTTGAGCACCTTTTTTCTTGCCATTTTGTCATAATTAAAAATTCAGATTAAATAAAAGAATAATACTATAATTATAAAAAGATTTTACTAAAGTAAATTCATTATATCTTAGTATAATATGTTAAATCTACTTTAAAATAAAAATAATTTTATAATTTAATGTATCACATCAAATTATATTAATTTGTAAATTTTTATTAAGAAAAATTTCAGTTTACCCTCTCAACTTGCCCCATCAAGTGTGTCGTTAATGTATTTGTTTTTTTAAAATGCTTAAAATAATTATCAATAGTGAATTTATGTATTTTTTTAATATTTAAAAAAGAAAAATGTTAAGGAGCTGTCTAGTATGTACCAATGGGCTTGATCCTAATGCATTTGATTTTTTTTTATTTTTTAAATACTTTTTATCATCTTTAATTATTAAGAAAAAATGTATAATATTACTGATAGTTAATTTCTTAATTATTAATAAAATAATTTAAATATCAAGCGATAATTTTGAATAAAACAAGTATTATTCTTCTTTAAAATATATATATATATATATATACATATAAAGAGAAAAATGCATACAGAGAACATTTGAGGGGTAAGTTGAGGGACTGAGCAGCGTCGTCCAAAAAGCATTTCTATTTTCTAAATATGAAAAAACAAATAAAAAAAAGTAAAACACGTGGTCAGACCTTTACCCAATGAAGTTTAAAGATCCATCTATGCAGTAAAGCAAATATCTGTGCGCATTGCGCGTCCCCCATCGACGTAGTAAAGTGCCCACCAATCAAACACCTCGACAACAGATATTTAATTAAAAAATAAATAAAATAAAAATAAAAGAAAAACAGAGAGAGAATATATTTTTACGAAGTGACATAATATACTCTTTTTAAAAATAATAAATATACCTTATACCAACATAAAAAGTTATTTTTTTAAAAGTAATTTTTTTTAAATGATTACATAGAATTTACACGTCCTATAACTTGTCGACACGGTGCTCTTAGTGTTTATACATGGTAATAAATTATAAATAAATAAATAGAAAGATAGAAAATTTATATAATTTGATATAAAGCTTACATCTATTAATTATTTGGGATAAATTCATTATAACAGACGATTTTATAATATCTTATAATCTCATTGTATCTCTTAATACGATGAATGAATTTAAGATTTTGAGAAATTAAAAATGATGCCTCCCTTGAGAGAAGATAATTTGGAGTCGTTGCCTATGGTGGAGACAATGCATAGAGAGGTCATTGAGGGTCTTTCTAGATATGTAGAGATTTCTTCTTTGTATAGAGATATATTTCCTTATTTATAGTAGTTGTGTCTTGATTACCTTATAAAATGCATTATTTTTAAGAGTTTGAGTCAACTTGAGCTAAATTATAAGATTTATCCCTATGGTAGATTATTGGCTCTATCTCTTTCATTACTATTAGTAATGAATTTTTAATAGGTTAGATCCAGTCAACTTTATCTCTAACAGTTTATCTGTAATTCTTAATGTTGATTTGCTCAACAAGAAGACCTTAAGAAATTTCAAATTAACCATGATGAAGATAGCTAGTGAAAAACTAGAAAAAATTAAATTATGAGAACTAATATTTCGTTTTATATTGTTTGTGCAAAACAATAAAGATCGTCGAGTTCGGAGTTCAAGAAAACTTGCGAGATTTGTAAGAAGGGCGTTTGAGAGTGAACTTTGGGAAATTTATCTGTACAAACAAAAAGAAGAATCATCTACTATAATGATGATTGCATGTGACCGTAATCGTTAGCAAAGTGTGCATATTTCTATATCTAGTGATTGTTTTTAATTTAACGTTGACGGTAAACTTTGTTTGTTGTAACCCATACTTAGTGGTTAGGGAACCCATTGACTCCCCGAGTCAATCTAGGGAGTCAATTTCAAGCAATTGTCAAGCATGTTGACTCGTTATTAAAACTAAATAACTGGTAACACGACATTTAGACATTCGACATTACTAAAAAAAATTCACCCACTTAATAAAAAGTATCCATAACATTACAACAATTATGGCAAAAAGCCTCAACCAAAAATAATAAGGACAATGCTAGGGTGCTATTAAAGAGTTTTTACATACAAGTAAAGTCGCATATTAATTTGAGTACTAATATTGATTTTTTTATATTTAAAATTTAAATTAGCACTATTTTCAATAAAATCAATTTTTTAACCAATCATCTTATATTGATGCACATATTAATACATAATTGTATTTATAACTAGATTTTTCTTCTATTAAATGTGTCCAACAAAATTATACCTTAGTATAAATGATCCACTAAAGAATAATTTTTTTAAGATCCTTAACCACTAAAAAAAAAAAAAACTAATAGTCACTTTTGTAAGTATTAAAATATATATATATAAGTAGACATATTTACTAGACATATATATATTTAATAATCATACTATTATTTTTTAATAATAATAATAATAATTAACCATTTCAACCCTATTAATGATCCATCATTTTCTTAAGAATATTAATGAAATAAAAAAATTAAAATTCATATTGGAAAGAGTCCTATCACTTTCGTAATTATCAAAATCACGTCACAATAATTTTTTTTTTTCAAACATCTTTTGAATGGATCATTCCAATTTTTTAAAATATAAAATATAAAAAAGAAAGAATCTTGGACCCTGATTATCCAAGAAAATGGTTAAAAATATCAATTGGACTGCGGTAAGACCGACATGACAAGCTGCTTGTTAATCGGTGCATAAACTTCAACAATTTGAGCAGACTTGCTTCGCTTTTGGGTGTAAGTTAGGTAACTGGCCATTTCATGATTAACATATAAAACTTTCTTTAATTACCTTTTGATTTTTTCGAAATTTTTTAAAGTACTGCTTTCTATTAATGATGGTGTTTGATTGAATCAACTGGGATCCACTCAAACAATAATTTCAATCGGATAACAATTTACCGTGTTAATTTCACGTGTGCTTGTCCCAGCTCTCTCAAAACTTTATTCACACGTAAAATGTCACTCTCATAATGTATTATGTATTGCATGCATGCATGTTTCTTTGCATGATCATCATGGTGAACGCATACATATATATATATATATATATATATATACATGTTCATTTATATGAGAGCCAAGCTGCCTGAGTACTGCTGCCATTTTAAGAAGAAGCCCCCATGCAAGTTGCAGCCATGTTTTCAAGTGTTTATAATAGTATTTATATATCTTTTGTTGGAATATTTAAAGACATATTGAAGATTGGTACAACAAAGTTTGACTGAACTTGTCTCCACTGCATTTGTCTTCTGAACCTCATGAAAGGCAATAATAAGAGAAGCTTGTCTACACATGATTAAAAAGAACAAAAGAATGGGTGTTTTTGTGTGGAGTCGAGGGAAGAGAGAGACCAGGGGGACATGTTGCTTTGGTATAGCATCATTTGTTTAGGAAAACCATGATTTGGACATATGGGGAAGATGGCTTAGTTTATCTCAACACCCATGTGATCTTCTAGCCATAGAAACCAACCCCTTTTCATTCTATGACCCCCCACCAAATAAACAAATTAAAAGGAAATTTTCTTTTGCTGCCTTTTTTTTTTCTTTTGTTTTGTTTTTAGGAACTGGTCCATTTGATGAATGTTAATTTCAAACTTTCACCCCAAGCAAAAGCAATATGGGTAACATCGGTTCTTTCCTTTTAAGGCATGATTTGTTTAGTGAAATCATTTCATTTCATATAATTATTATAATATTTTTAAATTTTTAAATAAAATATAATAAACAATTTAAATTTTTCAAATAAAAATAATTATATTATAACAATATTTTATTTAATTTTCAATTTTCATCCCATCTCGACTAACTATCCAAATCAGGCCTAGCGATTTGGACATCCGTCCATAAGTTGTATTTTAAGTAATTTTCATTTAAGTGATTAATTTATAAAATTGCTTATCGCGCAAATATAATTAAAAATAATAAAGTCCAAAGGAAGAGCATAATTATAATTTATTCTATTAAAAAAAAAGGGGATGAAAACAAAATCACATGAAGAGTCAGATCATTAGTCCTTCTTACTACATTGTCTTGGGGCCGATGATCCAAAATATAAATACGATGGTCTCTGGCCATACTTGTGTGGGTAAGCAGAGTGCTGGCTCAGGCCCAATCATCTGAACCACCCCTTGCACTTCAAAGAACCAACAATTTCAGAGCTTTTCTTTCGCAGTTACAGCTATGATCCAGCTTTCTAAACTCTTATTATTATTCAATATTAATGTTACTCATCATCTTAATTCTTATCGCCTTCTTATTATCGTATGATGTGATATTAAATTATTAAAAATTATTTATTAATTTTCACTTATGAACCAATCATATAATACCATATCATAAGATGATGAGATAATAATAAGAATTATAATGATGAATAGATTTATTGTTTAACAATTTCTTGATCTTCTCTCGATCTCCTACTTATTTCTTATCAGTATGAGTTTAGAGTTATTCTATTTAGCAGTCTTATGCCACACATCTATTAGAGAAAATAAAAAATAAAAATAGGTGCATAGCATGGGACTGCTAAGTATAATTTTTCTTCCCTTAATTCCATGCTCCTAAAGTTGCCTTGTTAAGAGTGAGTGAGGAGGGATAATTAGAGATAAAGCCTGTGTGTGTAGAGTAATTGGTGTTTGGTAACCTTTTTTGAACTAAAAGCCGAAAGGGTTGGGTGCTTGTCGGGTGGGCATGAGAAAATGCATGAAATTCCATGTCGTTTTTAACCTAATTTTGCTCCAACAGTGATTAAAGAAACTTGCAGACAAGCTTTTTGCGTTTGGTTGTTGTTGCCTTTTGGCTTTAGTCTGTTTTTCACGCTCTCCCCATCACTCAAAAGACTTTGCAACCTTTGTTTTCTTTGAATCTTAAGAATTATATTTTAATTAAATGATTGTGATTTTGTAATAACTCTTTTAAACGGTAATAATAGAGTAAAAAAGATAAGTTATGATGAGTTAATAGCTACAATAAGATTAATTATGGGAGTAGAACGGGGCCTTTTTTTTTTCAGGTCGGTCCAAAACTTGGAATTTATATGTATCTGAGCGACAGGATAACAAAGCTTTTGTTTCCGATCCAGCTAATCCAATTTAGATAATGAAAATCAAATGTATAGAGTAATACCCAGAAGAGATAATGTAACAAACCAAGGAACATATCTTTTATTTGCAAAAAAAAAAAAAAAAAAAAGGAAGAAGAAGAAGAAGAAGAAGAAGAAGTGAAAACATAAATAAGTCAAGAAAACCACCAAATTTAGCTTTTATTAGCATAAGAGTGCCAACAATGAACATTACCTCTATGGCTATGGCGTTAACGGCTTCTGGAAGAAAGGAGTGGGTAAAATTGATGGTCAATAATAATTTATTTTATAAATTAATATTTTACATTGTGATGTAATAATAATATTATTTATTTTATTTAAAAAAATTTAAGAAGTGTTTCAATTTTTTTTTTAAAAAAATATAGGTAATTTAAACATGATATCATAATTAAAAAAAATGCTATAAAAACATTTTTTAAAGTTTAAACAGGTTTTTTTTTTTTTAAAGTGTTAATAAGTCCGGATTAAAATCCGGACACCTAAATCCAAATTAAATCCGATTAACTGCTCGAATCCAGAAATAATAAGGACGGAAAATTGCCCCATTTTTAAAATTAGGATTCGGTTATACACCCCTAAGATTAATTGTATTTTTTATTTACTTGAAAAGTAATGATAAAATCAAGCAAAACTTATGAGTAGGAAAGTTAAAGAAACAAATAATGGGAAATTAATAAATGCTAGAAAATTAATATATATATATATATATTTTTTTTCTATATATAGAATTAATAATAAATTTTATTTGAAAAAAATAAATAAATTTAGAACTCATATAAAAAATAATTTTTAATAGTGATCTATGCTTTTTTCAAGAAAATACACGCAAATTGCACGACTGCCTATATCTTTAACCTTTTTTAATATGTGAAGTACCAAGTAAAATAAAAAATAAAATAAAGTATGAAGTGGGCCAATAGAATTCAAAGAAGATACTTCAGAAATTATATAGTTTATAGAATATATTTATTATTTGTAAAGATGTACTAGTTAGGATAAAAGTTATTGTGATATATATATATATATATATATATATATATATATATATATTAATTATATATTAAAAGATAATGAGCCAAGCTCTCAAATATTCAATAATAATACATCCTAATAATTCAAAAACGTATTGATCTTTTAATTCGTGTTTTTCCCTCTACAAAAGCGCATATCTTTCTAGACGGATTTTGGCAATAACACTCCAATTGCACAAAAACAGGTACTTCACACCGATCTCATATATATATATATATATATATATATATATATTTAATGATATATATAGATAATATAATAAATCTATTTGATTTGATTTGATTTATTAATCGAGCATATTTATTATAAGAAGTTTTGTTATATATAATTATTTTGATATATTTCTTATATATTTTATTAATATGATTAGTTAAAATAATTATTTTATATTAAAAAAATAATACAGTCAATCATATTAATAAAATATATAAAAATTATGTAAAAATAATTATATATAAGATTTTCGATAAAGAAATCACTAAATCCATTCAAAAACTTATTTAAACGTAACGGGAAATAAATATAACAGCCTTAAAAAAAAAAAAAAAAAATTAAAACTTGGCAGTTATCATATCTATATTCTATTCACTTTTATATTTCTCTAGGAGTAGGCATGATCTCAAAGTAGAGTTATCCACTGCGTTTCCAAGGATCAGATGAATCTGGACCGCATGATTCATCCTGCTAGTTCTTGATAGTTGATTGGGATTTCAGATCCTCGCTCGCCACGTCTGCAGAGACGTATGACTTAGAGGAACTACACTCTAAGTTTACCAATTTAGAATGATTGTTTATAAGTTTTTTTTTGCGATTGGAATGATTGTTTATTAAGGATAAGATATATATTACTAATTTATTATAAAAAGTGTATAGAATCAAAGATAAATAATTGAAAAGGCCAATCTTTTTTAATTCTTTCTTCTACCGCACCCGCGCGCTTCATTGAATTCTGATCAGAAAAAGGTATCTCTTTTCCGGTTCCTCTGCATAAGTTTTTTCTTTTCCCTCTAACCTTTCTTTGATTTTATATTTCCTTGAGTTCAATACTGTTTCGATTAGTGTAACGATTTCACGCACTTCTTTGTCTGTTTGAAAATTGATTAATCGACTCGCCTTCTTATAAACGCAAAGCCCCCATAATCCCATTTCCTCTTTGGTGAGTTTTTGTTATTGTTTTCTTTTGCAGCTAATAAAAGGTGTTTTCTTTTTGCTCGATTTTGAGAAAGCTAGTTGGATTTATGCTTTTTGTTTCTTAAAAAAAGAGTCTGCACTGTATTTTCTCTATTAATTGGTTTTTGGGTAGATAAATCCTCTTCTTTTTTATATGTGATGCAGATTTTGTTATCTATTGTCCATTTCTCTGGTTGCAAACGTTTGTGGGTAAACGATACTAAGAAGATTGTTCAATTTGAAAATTGGGGTTTTTTCTTAGCAATTCTATTTTTGAGGTTTTATGCAATGATACTCTATTTTTACTGAGGCCTTGATCGAACGCATGTTCTTGTTGTCATTGATGTTATTCATGAATGTTGATGACTTAAAAGAAACTTAAAATATTGAGTTGGCGTGGTGTAATTCTAGGTTATGTCTGACGAACTTGATGCTGTGTCGTGTATTCTTCTGGGTTTGATCGATATTTCAATAATAATATGGCTCTTAAATTTCAGGGGAATAATTTATCATTCAATGACTGAATGAAAAGCCGAAAATTTATTCAATATTGATTGTAATTTCAGGAAAAATGGCAAAGAGTTACTTCAAGCAAGAGCACGATCTTGGTATGTAGTATGTACTGTTGTTTTTATTTTATATTTTTGGTTATTTCTGATTGTGCAGATTTTTTATACGGTAGGAAAGGTTATGTATTAAATTTACAAATATATGATATCTTTTTTCTTCAGAGAAGAGGCGTGCAGAAGCTGCTAGGATTAGGGAGAAATACCCTGATAGGATTCCGGTAAGCAATAAGTGTTGCCTTTCAATTGATTTTATTTTATTTTGTGTGTTTGAAGTATGTTATCTATATTTGCATATATTACTGATTTTTCAGTTCATGACTGGAGCAATATAAACTGGGTAGTACTTTTTAATTTGCATTTGAAGATTCTCCCTACAAATTTGTGTGGGATTAATGATTGCCAGTGACTTATTAATCATCGAAAGATAACATTTAACTAAGAGTACCTGCTTGGGGGAATATATATTTATTGAAGCTTTAGCCAGATGATCAAGCGCCATCCACTTTTGCCATTCAGTTTGGGAATTAGTCCAAATGACAGTGCTGATTCCTGCGTAGACCAAACGGAATCTGATTATGCTTATTTTGTTTTATATCTGGTGTGGAGACATTTAAGTTTCTTTTGATCATCATTGGGCACATCCTTAATATTTTTCCTAGTCACTTATAAAAAAAAAAAAAAAAAAAAAAATTTCCTTGTTTCAATTTTCGAGCTTGTATGTTCCATAACAAAGTCCCCTTTTTTGAACTTTCTCATTGAAGGCTGTTTACTGTTTAATTGCCTGCAAAGTACAGATAGTCTCTGACTTTTAATTCAGCTTGTCATGTTCAAATAGAATGGAATCTAATATTCTCACAGACTTTATAGCCGGACAATGAAAGAACTGAGTTTCATTTCTGGAAAAGCATGATTTTATTTGGGAAAAAAGAGACTGATACTGGGTCTTTGCAGGAAATTATAAGTCTTTAGGTTGTGTGATAAGTTATTTTCTATCTTTGTTTACACTTATGTTTAATCTCTCCTTGGAAATTGGAAAGCCTCAGCAAATGAAAAATAGATCATGGTGTTCAGTTGCAATATTTCTGTAGAGAAATTTTATAAGATATGTGGAAGTGTTGCAAAGTCATACCCATGTTGAACCAGAGTATTTAGGTGGACCGTGTTGGCGTTTATGTAGTGCACTGTTCTTGTTCTTCCATATCCAGGATTGTTTTGTTTCAATCAAGGGCTTGGTTTTTTTCTTTTTTCTTATTTTTTTCCTCTCAAAGATGAATTCTGCATCAATTACTGTCAAGATTAAAATTGCGTGGAATCAGCATTCTACCCTTTTGGTTTCCTAAGCTTACTTTTCTGGAAACTTTCTCATACAACTTCAAGGTTATTGTGGAGAAAGCAGAGAGAAGTGATATCCAAAGCATCGACAAGAAAAAGTAAGTAATTCCTAATATTATTTGCTCTAAAATCCCTTATCGCATTCCTCATTTCTTTTCCCATGTCCATGATCTTGATGAAGTGTAATCTTATTTAATTCTTTTGAAGGCGAAGTCTGTACATATCTTGCTTCTGTAATATTGGTCCTTCAGTCAAATGGCTTTGTGCAAGATAGTTGTTACATGTTCAATCCGAGTTTGTTAACTCTTATCATTGTTGTGGTGGTTTTTCCCCCTGTGCTCTCCTTTATAAAATCACAGGTACCTTGTTCCAGCTGATCTGACAGTGGGACAATTCGTCTATGTCATCCGCAAAAGGATTAAACTGAGTGCAGAAAAGGCAATCTTTATATTCGTGGATAATGTTCTTCCGCCAACAGGTAAACCTTGCATGTATTATGTTATCTCATCATATTATACAATATAATGCTTTCTTTGGCCTTCTTGATTTGAGATGGCTTACTAATTTACTAAATTCTTTCTCCCTTTTGTTTTGGGGGGGTTGTTTGCACAGGTGCAATCATGTCTGCTATATACGAGGAGAAGAAGGATGAAGATGGGTTTCTCTATGTTACTTACAGTGGCGAAAACACATTTGGGCACTAGAGCCTACCGTGGCCATTGATCTTTTACTTGCACTATTTTATATATATATATATATATATTTTTTTTTTCATCATATTTCATTTTCCTGTTGCCATCACCATTGCCTTATTCAATGTAATTTCGAGTATTTTGCGTACATGCAAAAACCGAGCTTCTATTTTTATTCTATCCAAGGTATATATATGTGCAGGTTGAAACTCTTGTTTTTAGGCAGTATCATGCAGTCACTCTTGTTTTTGATGTTTTGTTCTGTCATCAAGGTGCTTTAAAATGTTGAAAAGGCTTTATGGGAACCATAAAATTATACCCATTGATCTTGTGTGCGCGAGATTACCAGCGTATTAAAAAGTTCACATCCAATAAAAAGGTTTTTATTTTTAACTTGATAAATTAAGGATCTAGAGAATGATTGCTGCTGTCCATGACAATTGAAATGGTATGTTGAAAATCATTAGAAATGTCTCTTAACTTTACAATGCAAGTCAATTTTAAATAAATTTGTTTTCATCTTTATGACAAGTAAAGATGCAGCTTTCATCAAGTTCCAGAAACTAGGAATGACGTGATGTTGTATCACTAAGTGCCCACAAAGGGGGAAAAAAAAACACCAGCTCCAAAAAGCAAAATTTTCATTGCACCAAAAATGGGTGACATGCAAAAATCAATGGATTTTTAACAGCAGCTGAAGAATGGCCTGCTTCAGACTCCACTGGGCAGTCATCTAAGATTTACTTGTGCTCTAATGAGTTTGATGATGGTTCATCTCAGGTAATCAACTGCTACTGCAGTTGACGATGAAAGGTTTCACATAGTCGATGAATTCCGAGGTCCTGATCCCTAGCTTGAGATCAACCTCCCCACCACCCAACCAGAAGAAATCAGGGTGAAGTTTTACAATTGCTTCATCCAAAATCACCTGAAACCGATTCAGTAGAATGTAAAAATTACCATATCAATTGAGTAATGCTAAATACAGTCATAGGTTGTGCAAGTGCTGTGATTTTGAAAAAGAGTAGGATCCACGATTGAAAAATTAAATTTTTTCAAAAGAAGTGCATGGTGCTTGAGCACTCTATGACTCCAAATATCATTTCTCATATCAAAATACATGCTATCATGCTCCCTGAAGGATAGATATAACAACTATATTATTGAGCAAGAAAAAGAAAAAGAACAATGTCATTTCATTGATGTTTCTTCCTCTCTAATTTGTGATATTTTTTGTGGCTCTGACAAATAAGAATTTTAATATCATTACCAAGAAAAGAAAAACAAAAACAAACACAATCTTTCATTCATTCAATTTTGAGCACTATCTAGGTATGAACCACAAACAAGCCTCCAAAAAATCATTAATACATTACCAAGCTAATTCCTTAACGAACTCACTTTTAACAGATGTATCCGACTGGCAGAAAATCATAGTTGCAGCCAATCAATACAATGGGCCACCAGAATACAATCCAAAAGTGACATAAACTGACATATAGAATCCTAAGCTTCACATACTGGGATAGAACAATGAGAGAAACGATATTGAACGGTAAACCTACCCAACAGCAGGCACATAAGGTTGGAAAGATTCAAGTCATAAACGGAGGACCTGTAGGATGAAATACACATTGAATATAGAGAACGCTGCATTTTCCTACCAGAACATTTTTGACACCTGTTTGAAGACACCGGCTTCATGGCCGTAAGCAAGCCCAGGCAGTTAAACCTAAAGGGCCAAAGTGTCACTGCTACATAAAGTAGGAAAGGACACCCTAAGAGTGCTGTCTGGAAAATGTGTCAAGAACATATTATAACAAAAAGACCTTATACAAAGCTTCAAAACTTAAGCATGTTGGAAGAGCTAGTGACCAATAATTGTAGATAGAAGATTCATCCCTATTCCCTGTTCTTTTAATCATTATATAAGAGTCATGAACATACAGTCAATTACTAGGTCAGGTAACTAACAACGCATAAAACTTCAAGAATGATGCAGAATATGAAAAATCCAGTCAATGATAAAATATAAGCAGCAAAAAGATCAAATCAGACAACATGAACAAGAACGAACTTCAACTCCCATATCAAGTTGGAATCTCTTTAGGATGTGAGAAATCTTACAAATGAATTGCACAAAGAGAGTGTTTTACCGGAATTTCTGTTTTCATGCCAATACATGTCACTGCATTGTGTTCATATCCAGTTAGCTCCACTGAAGTCTCCTCAGGAGCAAGCCTCACTGCATAATCATAAGAGTAATGTTAGGTACAAGCCTCAAATAGACAAGTTCCATCAAGCCCTTTGTCAAAAAGTGGGTCCCACTAATAAAGAACAGTTTTTTTACACTTTTCTAAGGTGGGGTCCACTTTTTTACAAGAGCTTGCATGAGGCATGTTTATTTGGGGCTTGTACAAATCATTTCTCTCATCATAAATAAACCATTAACACTTCTTGGATGGATTTTTTTCCAAGTATTTCAGTAGGAGAATTTTAAAGAAAACAAATCATCACAAACAGACTCCAACATAGAATCAGGTAAAAATATAAACAAATAAAAAAAATATAAGCCAACATTCGAAGTAATATATATATAAGAGATTGATCCAATGCAACAAAAGGTAACAGGTCTAATAAGAGGAGTGTATATTCAACACTATTTGTTGGATTATGAAATACTGCAACAGTTATTAATAGAGTAAAACAAAAGTAAGAAGAAATGAATCTGTGAGTTGAAAAGTTTTGAGTCAAGAACATATCAAGATGATCTATGTTGGATGAGTTGCACAATGTATGCTCATTTTTAGTTGTTTTTTACAGCAATGTATACTAATGTTTACCCTTTTTTTTTTTTTTTTTGGGGGGGGGGGGGGGGGGGGGGGGGGGGGGGGTTATGGTAGAAAAGATCCCCCTTTTGCTTTGTTTTAGTAAGAAACAACAATAGATATATACTGATGCAAGTTCGCTCCATTTTGATCATTAACTAGATGAAAACTTACTGTTGAATTTCTTTTTAGCTATCTTTCCGTTGTTGAGCAAATACAGAAAGTTTTTAACAGTTTCAGCATTGAATCGAGCAGTATACTGCAACAAAAAAATTGTCCAGAATGCAATATATTTTAGGCAGGTCAGAATGCTGATTGTTAATCAGAGAGAGAGAGAGAGAGAGAGAGCACCTGAACAACAACAACATAATACTTTGAATTGTTTCGATCGCTACAATCAATTACATTCGTCTGGGCTTTAGTGTTAACCTGATGGAATGAGATAACTTTAGATCCAAAGCAAAACAATTAGTTGATCCTAACATGAATGCATGGGAAAGTGGTGAGTTAAATGCTAAACTTCAAAACTATTGCTTATTTTCAAAACACACATAAACAATGTTGCCAACTAGTAAACACAAAGAAACGCAGAAGTCCTATTGTTGACACCATATAACTTTTTTTTTTTATAGGTAATCAAAGATATTATATTCATAGAAATAGGCAAAGCCCAGGTACACAAGAAGTAATACATGATGAATGCCTAGCTACTGGTTACAATAGAAAGAACAAGGTCATGGACACTTAGTCCGTTACAAACTATGACACTGTATAACTTGAATGGTATTACGAGGCATCTAACACTAATTTCGGTGGACTACACTACATACTAAATAAGCAAGAAAACCAACCATCAAAAAGTTCAATCCATGCAGTCAGAGATCCAATGTTTATACCTATGAGTACTCTCACACACACATATATATATATTTTTTTTGAGAGAAGTAATAGATTATATTAATCAAAGAATAGGCAAAAAGCCACGTTCAGTACAAAGAATGTCCTAAACTACGTCACACACACACACACACACACACACACATATATATCAAGTATCAAAAAAATCTAGAAGGACCAAATAAGTTTTGAACTGTCACATCATGGCGCATTTATCACGAGAGCAGGTGCTTATATGATTAGGTGATGCCAGGCTCTGAATTTTTCCTTTGAAGTTACACTGCTTTAAACATAGCAGACAAACAAATCTCATGGCCAATTACCTGAACTATGGCTCAGAATATTATTCCTAAAAAGTGTCTCTGTGTGCCAACTTGAGCCACCAAACAAATTAAGCTCTTTAAGTGATAATGTAGCCGAGAGAGAGAGAGAGAGAGAGAGAGAGAGAGAGAGAGAGAGAGAGAGAGAGAGAGAGAGAGAGAGAGAGAGAGAGAGAGAGAGAGATTATAAACCAAAACGTTCAATCTCCAAAAGCATAAGCTGCGCCACTTCCCACTCCCAGTGGCGAAGTTAGGATTTTACTTTACTGGGTGCAAAATTTGAAACAAATATTTCATTCTCCAATAAAAGAACTCATTACAGTTATCTTGTGCAAATTTTCATATTCGAAAAGTATTGCATATCGCACGATTTATTTTTAATTATATACAAAACATGTGTGATAATGAAACTTACAAATGATATAAATTTGCTATGCAAAATTAAGTAGTAACCAATCTTGATTGATGGTAAAACCAAAAGTTTTTTTTTTTTTTTTTTCAAGAAGTCAAAAATGATTTGGTGCAATGATTTCTATTCTCGATTTCCGTAAATGAGAATGATGGACTTATGGGTAGGAGGCTTTAAGAGTTGAGATCCCATTTTTTTGACATTTTGGGAATACTTTCATTAAATAAATTTTATGTATGTTGTGAGAACATAAATTTTTTTAATGATTAAAATTTTTAAAGTGTATTCCATAATTGAATCAAATTATTTTTATGGGTGTAGCTCCAAAAAAAAAAAAAAAAAAATTCTCATAATTAATCCTACAAATATTTTTGTGGGTGCAACGGTAAAGCAGTTACATATATTTGCACTCACTGATGTGTATCTGGCTCCGCCACAGCCCACTCCCATTGAGTGCTTATAAACCAAGATATCATAGAAGACAATCTTTTTTCTTATAAGTAAGACATCATAGAAGACAATCATGGTTACTTCACACGAACAAAATGATTATTATTAAGATTGTTAGGCTAAAATACATTTTGATTCCTCCTAATTCGGGCAGAGTAATCGATTTGATCCCTAAAGTCTCAATTTGGTCCCCCGATTATTGTACTTATTGCCAATGTAGCCCTAAAATATTAAGGGAAATGTATTGGTTTTGCGACCATTGACCCATTTCTGAAAAACTAATCAAGGGAACATCCTCATACATGCGTCCTCCAAAATCAACGAATAAATCTTAAAATATGCAGTTCAGCTGCACAAATAGAGTCAGAGAACAACAAAAGGAGATAGGAGTCAGAAGACCAAGAGAGTTACCAAGACGATGCTTTTGCAGAGATGCTGAATGGTGGGTGCGGCGAGGGCGTCTCTTCGTGATTCGAGGGGCCAATCGTAGTAATCGGAAGGGACCTTTTTGAAAGAGAAGTCGTTGACGCCGTTGGTACGGAGGATGGAGGAGAGGCGAGCTTGGGTGTCGCAGACAGCGTGGGAGAAGGGAAGAGGAGCGAGGAGGGAAGATGCAGAGAGGTCATGGGATGAGAAAGAGAGCTCAAGTTTTGAGATGCGATGGAGGATCTGGGTTTGCACTCGCTCTAGCTCTTCTACTGCCTTTTCCATTGAGGTCTGCTAGCTCTCCCCCCTCCCGTCTCTCCTACTGTCTCTGGGTCAGTGAGTCGCTTCCTCTCGAGTCTCTTTGTAAGGTATAGGCTTAGGCTTAGGCTTAAAGCCATAACGCTGCGTTTTGAGACACAGCATTTGCGACGACTCATAAATTCTTTCTTCCATAGCTTACTTTAATGATTATTTGAAAAAAGAAAATTTTATTAGTTATTGTTTTCTCAATATGTCTTGATGTGATATTAAAATAAGTTTATAATAAATATAATAAATAATTTTTAACATATTATAAAATAATAAAAAAATGGTGATAAAAGAGATTATGAGTAGTATTATTTTTTAAAAAATATCTTTATATTACATATCATTTATATGACATAATTTAATTTGTAAAACTTAAATTTTAAAATTTATCTTTAAAATTAAATTATATCATATAAATAATATATGGTGTAAAGATATTCTAATATAATTTTTCATTTTTAGCTTAAAAAGCATTTGAGATGTCGCTTTGCAATGGATCAAATCTCTGATCCAATCACACATTTTAGTCCTGACTAATCATCCATCTACAATTTTTTTTTACACCTCTTTGTATAATTATGTTTTAAAATAAAAATATTTTATATAAAATGATGTTATTTTAATAAATTATTTTATAAAATACTTCTCATTTAAAATATATTTATATAAAAGATTGTGACAAACATTGAACAAAGCTGCTTTGTAATGGTCGGGCTAATAAACACCTAAAAGCAATCTTCCATTTAGTGGTTGCCACGTAAGAAAAAATACAATAAGAGAAAGAGAAAAACTTTAAACCGGTGACTCTTATAAAGTCTATTTATCGGAGTCCAATAACCAAGTCACACGTAAGGCTTACAATTTTTCAAACAAGAGCCGCGCTGCAGGGGATCGAATTATTCATAACCCAGGAACGCTTCTCTACCGTTCCGTTTCTCTCCTTTTATCTCCTTCGAAAACCATCCCCAACCTCTCTCTCTCTCATTCACGCACAAAAACCATAACTGCAAAAATTAGGAATTGGTTCACGTCGAGATTTATTTAAAATTCTAATTGGACATTGACTCTCTCTCTCTGTGGGCATGCTTTTCATTTCTTTAGCCAAACAAAAAAAAAAAGCTAGACTTTTTTTTCTCTCTCTTTGGGCATATTTTTCATTTCTTTAGCCAAACACACACTCTCTCTGGGCATGCTTTTCATTTCTTTAGCCAAACGAAAAAAAGGCTAGATTTTTTTTCCCATTTTACTTGTCAAAAGAAAAAGTCTAGATTTAACTTATTTGAATTCTTTAGGGCAAAAAACCAGATGCATTGTACAAAGTGAAGGATCCAGAAGTGCACCAATTTGTGCAAAAATGCTTGGCGACTGTGTCTCTGAGGCTTTTTACAAGGGAGCTTCTGGATGATCTTTTTCTCCAGATAGATGATGGTGAATATGAGGGAAAATAATAAGAAGCTCAAAAATAGGCTACTTGTTTGCACAGAAATTTCACGGGCTAGTTCTTTGCAAAGGAATTAAGTCTGGTTTAAATGGTAACTGTTAGAGCATTTGAATAGGCAAAGTTAAACAAAAAATGAAGGGAAAATGATGAGAAAATAATACACAGGAGACCAAAAACGGGGTTCAAACATAATCCAGGAATAATTTTACGGGTTGGTTCATGATGCTTGCCAGCAGATTGCAGTAGAGAGAGAGAGGTCTTCAATTCGACAAAGGGGTTTTCGGTAAGAGAGAGGGGGGGTTGCGTGGGGGGGCTAGACAGAAAGTGAGAAATACTCACATGTAGCACGGTGCACTAGATTAGATAAAGGTTCACTTACGTGTCACTAATTCATTCGTCTCCGTTTATTTTCATTTATAGGATTTTGCTGTCCGAAGCGTTTCTCTAAGAGAAATAGACTTTATCACATACAAACCATTCTAAGCACCATACAAAAATAGGCTTTTAGCTTTCTACCCCTCTCTTCTTCTTTGTCGATGCCCATCTCTTATGTCTCTAAGCTCTAGCAAAGCTCTCGTTAGACATTTTCAACCCATAAATGGTTGCTTTCAGGATCTTCGCGATGGCAATGAGCCACCAGTGCATGAAAAAATGGAAACCCCTTAGAAAGATCAAATCTTTTTTGGCTTTAGCTCTCTTTGTGGCTAAAAGACCCTTTGATTTTGTGCACATGAATTGTTGAGGTTAGATTGGAGAGGCAGACACTAAAAATGTGAGACATGTTGAGAGGCTTATAGGAAAGACTTTCAAGGAATCTGAGTAAACAATCCTGAACCTTCAAAAACCCTTTGTTTGGGTAAAAAGCATCAGTATTACCTGTGAGAAATTCTATTATTCATAAGAGCGATTTTTCAAATTTTTCTAGAGTTTTCAAATCTGAAAAAAGCTAGTTCCGATTTCATTCTCTTGAAGAGCAGCGGCCAAGATTCCAGTTTTGATTTTTCATATTTTTCTAGAATTTTGGCATCTTCTCCTCTCTCTTTTCCTCAAATTCTACTCTCTCTCTCTCTCTCAAATATTTTTTCATCCCCCATTAACTCCTATTTTATCTTTCCACTCAAACCCTTTAGTTTTGAAAATCTTGCAAATCCTATGTGGTTAGAGGGGGCCAAGAAGCTTTTGATAGAGATGATGAACTTTCTGCTTTGCTTCTTGCAATTCTAAACTACACAATAATCATATGTAGTGCAACCATAAAATAGTTGTCAATTATTTATTGGTAGGCTGCTTTTGAGATATTAGAAGTCCAACCGTTTCTAAGGTATTCTCAACATTACATTGAAACCTCCAAATCACTCGTTAACCACACCAGAGAGCATCGAGCCAGGCAATTTTGCGACAACATAGCGAGCAATTATTTAAATGAAAAATATTACCTATTATTTTCACACTAGATATTAATATGTAATTTAATATTTTTATTATTTTATTTAAATATACATATTTATATATTAATATATATGTGTTTAAATAGAATGGAAAGAATTATAAATTACATATTGATGTATGAAATAGAAAATAATAAATATAATTTTTCTATTTAAATTGTATTTGTGTTGGAGAAGCAATCCTCGCCTTTAAAAAAAATATAAAAAATTGAAATGCCATTTGTTGGGAGTAAAGGTCTCCTGAGGCCTATTATATCAAGGACTACCCAATCCAAGGAAGAGGTTGTATGATGAAAAAAGTTACGCAGTCTTTTACTATTTATTTTTATACATCATATTTTTTTAAAAGAAAATTATTATTATTTTCTTTTATTAAATATTTAATATATAGATAATAAATAGAAAAATTTAATTAGTTTAAGAATAATAAACTCAAAAAATAAAAAATAATTTTTTTTTTAAATGTGGTGTATAGAGATTGGAGAGGTTGAGTAGCATTACTCTTGTATGATTAGTGAGGGAACCGATCTTCAAGTCAAAATGGTAGTATATTATTATAGAGTGCTACTAGATACACAATACCATAAATTGATGCGCCACTATATCAAATTAGTTTAAGATTTTTCTTTTTCCCTCCTCTTGCCACCCAATTCCCCCTCCTCCCTCCCTTCCCTCTATCGCAAACCTGCATCACCGTCCTCAACAAATAGGTGATATCGTTTGTTGAAGCTAGCCTCATAAAAGAACAGACGCTGCCACTGCCACTGCCTTTCCTATACCTCACCGATAGCAAACAACTGACATCTCTCTCACAATCTCTCTCTCTCTCTCTCTCTCTCTCTCTCTCTCTCTCTCTCTCTCTCTCTCATATTCCTTCCATTCTCATTTTTCTCTCATATTCCTTCCATTTTCTCAACAACCAAACAGAGAACAACCATTATTTTCCTTTTATCTTCTCAAAAATCAAACGGAGAGATACTTGGAGGTAGAGGGTTGTCGGCGACTTGATAGGATTGGGGTATGAGGGAATTGAAAAATGGCTCTCTGTCTGGGGGCCTACGTGAAAGGAAAGGAGGGAAGGGTTACTAGGGCGCAGGGGAAGAGTGAGGAAAAAGAAGGAAAGGAAAGTTGGCGGAAGGGGTGCGAGGAAGTGATATAGAAAAAACAAAAAAACCAAAATGAATGTGGGGGAGGGGGCACTAGGGTGGGGAACTAAAAACAAAAACCTTTAACGATGACGTTAGTTTGTGAGATCTCTTTATGTCTCTAATGCTTTTCACTATATAGTCATCATAGGTGTCATAACATGGTGTGAGGAGTTGGCGAAGGACCCAAGAGATATGAGGTTGTGAAAGGTGTGATACTCCATTATGATAAGTGATAAGGTAGGTAATGTATAAGATCTCACATTACTCAATAAGAAGAAGTTATTAGTCTTTATAATTGTCTAATGATATTCCAATTGTATCATTAACTAATCATTTTGGAATATAGGTGTGATACCCGTTTTTACGTGTATTTTCACTGAAAGAGTATTTTAATTTAAATAAAATATTAGTTCTTTTATTTTAAATTATCGTATTTTAATTTGATTTATTTAATTGTAATATTTGTTTTGTGGAGCTTTCTTAATATTAATTATCGTTTTGAATTTAAATTGCTATATAATTTATTTTAGTTTGTTTTTAGATTTAAAATTTAGTTGTTAGTTCTTACTAGTTATTTATTATATTTTAGCTTGATGTGGTGTTTAAATTATTTTAATCATTTTATAACTTTTAAAATAGTTTTCGTCGAATCAGTTTCTGGACTCCAAATGTGAGGATTGGATCTCATTTCTTTTCCCCATCTTTTCCTTTTCTCTTTTTCTTTTTCTCTTTTCTTTTCTTTCTTTTCTTTTCCTTCTTTTTTCTTCTTCTTCCCCGTCGTTCTTGTCCCTCGCGCGATACGTTCTCTCTCTGCTCACTATCGCCGTTTTGCTTCTCTGCCCAAACCGTTGCCCTCCGGCTACCGTGGCCTACACCACCTACCCATTTCTTCCCCTCCGATTGGTGAACCTCCCCACCAAATTTCACCTCCATCCGAGCCACCGTTAGCCGCTACGAGTTTCTTCAAACTGCACTGTTTTTGTGTTTTTCCACCGCCGTCGTTCCACCTCCGGCCACCATCTTTTCACCACTTTATCACCTACCTATTTTCATCCTAAACCATTCATTTCTAGCTCCGATCCGTTGCCGGAGTAATTCCCACGAGCTCATCTTTGTTTTGCCATTTTTTCGCTTCCACTGCCATTTCCACCGCCACCCACGGTCAACTCTCACTTCCATTAGCTTCATAAACACCTCTAGGCTATTTCCTATCAATCCAAAGTTTTGATTTGTCCCCGTTTGAAAGTGGGTATTTTACAACCCACGGCCACAGTGTATTTTACACTGTTACGTTGTTTTTTCTTTTCCGTTTGCAGCTCCTTGATCTTTCAAAAATTATCATATAGCGCTGTAAGTATTTTTCAAACTCTATTTTAGATTTAAATATATTATTACTTTTACAATAAATTCATTGACTGGTTGGTTATTCCGGACTGAGTCCGAAGAGTCGAAAGTCAGATGAATTTGAGGATGGAGTTATTTGGTTATTATTGATATTGTTATTTGTTGGATAAATTGTGTCTTGAGGTGTGCATTGCATAGTGCATTCATGTGCATGTATTAAATTGAGAAAAATTAGTTTTATCAGTGTAAATGGATTTTCGGGTGCGTGTGTATCACGACCCCAAGCCGGGATGGGGTATTATCTTGGTGGATCTGCTCTGGTCACTCGGGAGTCGATAATACTGAGTGACATCCCCTGGATTTTCACTAGGCGACGACCGGATCGCACGATATGATAACGCTGTGGTGTCGACTCCGTGGTCCTTAGGCTGGCGGGGACTAGAGGATGGCTTGGTCCAGGTACACGCTGGGCGCGAGACTGGACATTGCTCGTTTAGGTGTCATATGCGTAGTCATTACCTGTGGTGTGTCACAGGAGCCAGAGTGTGCGGATGATCCCTAGGGGAGATCATGGTGCACGCAATAAATTAGAACGGGTTTTGGATATTGGATACGAGCATTTTTCTGAAAAAATGACGAGGTTTTGTTTGAGATTATTGTGATCCATTTTCTGGAAAAATGGTAGTTTCTTTAGTTTGGACCATTATCTAGGATAATGGCAATAATTGGTTTTAAATGATATGTTTTTGGGCCAAAATGAGTTTTTTGGCATGCGTGGAAAAAATGTAGATTTATGGAATATGTGCATTTGGCATTCTTTCATGCATATTGTTGTGTTTAATATATTTTTATCTTGTGACTTTTGGAATATTACTTACCTGCGGCACTATTTTGGTACCGTAGATTTTGATGCAGATGTTGAGGAAGAGTAAGAGGCTGAGCCCGAGAAGGCGGCTCCGCCAGAGTTTTGACTTGAAGTCTTTTATGTTTAAAAATTATCTCTACTAAATTTAAGTCTTGTAACTTAGTTTGAAACAATATTTGAGACTTGTAATATTTTATTATATGTGGTTTAAACGGGTTTGTATTAAACAAAAATTCTGGTACTTAGTTATAAGACTTTTATTATCCGCTGCGTGATTTTATGGTACACTTGGTGCATGTATACACACTTGGCACTTGGCGATAGGATGTGTGACCTGTGTTGTTATCGTCCCGACGCTTCAATTTTCACGTGTCCGTACGTGAGAGTTGGGGGCGTCACAGGTGGTATCAGAGCGGTTTGGCTCTGGGTAAAACCACATGTCCCATAGGTATAGTACCATAAAGTTTTTAAAGTTGTGATTTGAAATTTATTTTATTTAAAGTTTGCTATGTGATTTGTTTTATTTGATTTGAATTTATTTGAGTTAGCTTGTTTGTATTTATCTATTTAGTTATGTTATTATATGCTAATATATTTTATTTTCTTGTTATGTGGTTTTGGTTTTAGTTTTGGTTTTATGTTATTTGTTTTATTCGATATTTAAAGGGGGTCAAAGGTTGTGTTGTGGCAGGAAGATGGTAAGGCCAAGAAAGCCTACTCAAGAGCCTCGGGATGATTTGCCGAGAGATGATGCCATAGCTCAAGCGTTAAGGCAAATGACTGAGTTCCTGCAACAAAATTTTAGGCCACAACAAGGAGAGCCTAGTAGAGCGGTGCAAGCTGGATGCACCTATGAGCACTTTCTAGTGCATAGAATCCCATCTTTCATGGGAGAAGAGTATCCACTTCAGGCTAGAAAGTGGATTAGAGATTTAAAAAAGACATTTGAAATATGTGGTTGCACCGAGGCGCAACAAGTGCTTTATGCCAATTATTTGTAACAAGGTACAGCTTCTGAATGGTGGGATACAAAAAGAGTAATGTTAGAGTCAGAATTGGGGTCCTTTGCCGTTGTGTCTTGGCAGCGCTTCAAGAAAGAATTTAATGATCGTTTCTTTCCTACTTCTGTGAGGCGGCAAAAAGCAAGAGAATTTACAAGTTTGGTCTAAGGAAGTATGACAGTAGAACAGTACGCCCGGAGATTTGTAGAGTTTGGGTGATTTGCTACTCATCTCATCGCCACGAAGGAGATGCAAGCCGAGCGTTTTCAGGATGGTCTGCGACCTGATATATGCAGAATGGTAGTCTGCCACTGGATTACCACTTTTTAGGATTTAGTTGACTTGGTCACTCTTGCAGAACGAGAGATTAATTTGAGTATGGGCTTCCCTCCAGGACAAAAGATGCGGAGTTTTATTGGAGAAGGAAGTAGTTCTGGTTCGCCTCAGAAATTTGTTTAGCGGACCGGGACTCGACCACAAGTAGCCTTGGGAGTGCGTATGGGAGGACGGATGCTAGTTTGCGGAAGGTGTAATAGAGCACATGTGGGTGAGTGCCCTTCGGGTGGGGATCGGTGCTATAATTGTGGCCAGCAGGGACACTTTGCTCGTAGCGACCCACGATTCTGGAGTGATTACATGTATGGATTTGATTTAATTTTGGATTTGATTTTTGGTGTGATTTGGTTTCTTCTTTGTATTTGGATTTCATTAATTAATGCGATTGGTTTAGGAAGAGTCCGTTTATATGAATTTTATGCTTGCACTTTGTTTGATTTGGGTGCATCTCAGTCGTTTGTATCTTCCACTTTCGCTTGGATATGTAATCTGGTTACGGGACCTTTGCCAAAATCATTAGTAGTGACTCTCCCAAATGGTGAAGTGGTGTGGTGTTCTAAAGTTGCGTTGGGTTGTCCTTTGAATTTTGGTGGAAGGTTTCTTGATGCAGATTTGGTGGTATTCAAGCTGTTGGGATTTGATATTATCCTTGGGATAGATTGGCTATATCGATATTCTGCAAGTATTAATTGTAGAAGTCGAGTAATTAGCTTTCAGCTCCCATATGGTGATTATTTGAAATTTACGAGAAGTAAACTAAAAGAAAAGCCGGTAGTTATATCGGCAATTCAAGCGAGAAGAGAGATTGCTTGTGGAGCGGATGCCTTTTTAGTCCAAATGGTGTCTACACCATCTGAGAAGAAGTCATTGGTAGATATCCCAGTTGTGGAAGAATTTCCTGACGTATTTGTGGATGACTTGCCTAGGCTACCCCCTGTTCGTGAATTGGAGTTTGTTATTAACTTGGAACCTGGAGCGGCCTCTGTGCATAAAGCCCCTTACCGTATGGCACCAGCTGAATTAAAAGAGTTGAATGTTCAGTTGCAAGAATTGGTAGATAAGGGGTTTATTCAACCAAGTACTTCGCTATGGGGTGCACTAGTGCTGTTTGTTAAGAAGAAAGATGGTACTCTCAGAATGTGCATTGATTATCGAGAACTCAATAAGGTAACCATCAAGAATAAGTATCCTCTTCCACGGATCGACGATTTATTTGATCAGTTTCAAGGAGCAGCTGTATTCTCGAAGATTGATTTGAGATTAGGATACTACCAGTTGCGGATAAGAGATAAGGATATACCCAAAACTGCTTTTAGATCGATATATGGGCATTATGAATTTAAGGTGATGCCTTTTGGGTTAGCCAATGCCCCTACAGCTTTTATGGATTTAATGAATTGGGTATTTCGACCTTATTTGGATTCCTTTATGGTGGTTTTCATTGATGATATTTTAATTTATTTCCGAGATTTTGAAGAGCATGCTTATCATATTCGTTTAGTACTTGGAAAATTAAGAGAATACCAGTTGTATGCAAAGCTCAGCAAATGTGAATTTTGGTTGGAAGAAGTTAAATTTCTCGGACATGTAATTTCTCGAGATGGTGTGGCTGTTGATCCTAACAAGGTGGAAGCTATTTTGTCATGGCAACATCCAACGACCGTGCGTGGGATTCGGAGTTTCTTGGGACTTGCCGAATTTTATCGAAGATTTGTAGAGGGATTTTCTCGCTTATCCGGACCTCTCACTGCTTTGACTAGAAAGAATGCAGAATTTATTTGGTCAGACAAGTGCGAGAGAAGTTTTCAAGAATTTAAGAAGAGATTGACAACTGCACCAGTATTGGCACTTCTAGAACCGCATAAGCCGTTTGTAGTTTTCAGTGATGCGTCTAAATTTGGATTGTGATGTGTTCTTATGCAGGAGGGACGAGTTGTTGCTTATGCATCTTATCAGCTAAAAGATCACGAGAAGAATTATCCGACGCATGATTTAGAATTGGCTGCGATTGTGTTTGCTCTTAAGATCTGGCGACACTATTTGTATGGAGAAGTTTGTGAAGTCTACACCGATCATAAGAGTTTGAAACATTTGTTTTCTCAGAAGAATCTGAACATGAGGCAGAGGCGATGGCTAAAGTTAATTAGTGATTACCAGTGCGAGATCAAGTATTATCCAGGGAAGGCAAATATAGTTGCAGATGCTTTGAGTCGAAAGTTGCACTTGGAAGATGAAGCTAAATTGTCAGGATTGGATTCTTTACTTTGCGGGATGAGAAGACTTCTTATTGAAAGTTCACAACAAGAGGAAGTGTTATCTTCAATTCTTGATATTCGAGTAGTTGATTTTAAGAAATTGAAGACTCTTCAAATGAAGGACCCGAAACTATTAGATATTAGAAAAAGAGTTAGAAAATCTAAAGGGACATTGCATTATAGTATGGATAAGGATGAAATTCTTCGGTTCCGAGATCATAGAGTAATCCCCAAAGATTCGGACTTCAAAGAGCGAAGTATGGCAGAAGCTCATGCGGCCCCTTATTCAATTCGACAGTACGAAGATGTATCGGGATTTGAAGAAAAATTATTTGTGGGAAGGGATGAAGAAGGATATCACCTTGTATATTGAGGGATGTCATACATGCCGTCAAGTTAAGGCCGAACATGAAAGACCCGCTGGTATGCTTCAACCCCTCCCTATTCCTGAGATAAAATGGGACGACATTACGATGAATTTTGTAGTGGGCTTACCGAGGACTCCTAGTGGAAAGAACTCGGTTTGGGTGATTGTTGACCGGTTAACTAAGAGTGCTTATTGCCTGTTAATAACATTGATTCCTTGGGTAAGTTGACTCGCTTGTACGTAAAAAAGATAGTGCGGTTGCACGGTATACCGAAGAGTATTGTATCGGATCGGGACCCAAGGTTCACATCTCAGTTTTGGAAAAGTTTGCAGGCAGCATTGGGTACTAAGTTTAAGTTTAGTACTGCATATCATCCTCAGACGGACGGTCAATCAGAGCTCACTATTCAGACCCTTGAAGATATGTTGTGAGCATGTGTTATGGAATTACAAGGAAGTTGAAAAAATCATTTGCCGCTCATAGAATTTGCTTATAATAATAGTTTCCATGCGTCCATCCAGATGACTCCTTATGAAGCTCTTTACGGGAGGAAGTGCATATCGCCATTGTGTTGAGATGAAGTCGGGGAGAATAAAATAGTTGGGCCTGAAATAATTTAAGAGATGCAAAGTCAAGTTCGGATTATAAGGGATAAAATGGCGGCAGCTCAGAGTCGTCAGAAAAGTTACGCAGATACAAGAATGAGAGATTTATCTTTCGAAGAAGGTGATTGGGTTTATCTCAAAGTCTCTCCCATGAAAGGAGTTAAGCGTTTTGGTAAAAGTAGGAAACTGGATCCGAGATATATTGGCCCTTTTCAGATTTTGGAGAATGTAGGATCTGTTGCTTATAGAATTGCATTGCCAGAATATTTTAAGGAAATTCACGATGTCTTCTATGTATCATCCTTGAAGAAGAGTTTTGGACAATAAGAGCCGCGCTTTGTCAACCCAGAGCGTATTCAGCTGCAACCGGATCTTACTTATGAGATTGTTCATTCATAGATTATGGATTGGAAAGAGTAACAGTTAAGATTCAAGACGATACCCTTGGTAAAGGTGGCATGGGGAGATCCGTTAGCTTAAGATTTCTCCTAGGAGAGAGAAGCAGACATGAGAGAGTAGTATCCCTATTTGTTTGAGTAAATGACGGTACGTTTCTTAAACTTGGCCTCAGTGGAATCTTGTGGATTGCCTTAAAGTTAGTGTTTGATCTTGCAAATTTCGAGGATGAAATTTATTTTAAGGGGGGAGGATGTGATACCCCGTTTTTACGTATATTTTCACTGAAGGAGTATTTTAATTTAATTAAAATATTAGTTCTTTTATTTTAAATTATCGTATTTTAATTAGATTTATTTAATTGTAATATTTGTTTTGTGGAGCTTTCTTAATATTAATTATCGTTTTGAGTTTAAATTGCTGTGTAATTTATTTTAGTTTGTTTTTGGATTTAAAATTTAGTTGTTAATTTTTACTAGTTATTTATTATATTTTAGATTGATGTAATGTTTAAATTATTTTAATCGTTTTATATCTTTTAAAATTATTTTCGTCGGATCAGTTTCTGGACTCCAGAGGTGAGGATTGGACCTCATTTCTTTTCCTCATCATTTCTTTTTCTCTTTTTCTTTTTCTTTTCTTTTCTTTTCTTTTTTTTTTTCTTCTTCTTCCCCATCGTTCTTCTCCCTCGCGCGATACGTTCTCTCTCTTCTCACTATCGCCATTTTGCTTCTCTGCCCAGACCGCCACCGTTCGGCCACCGTGGCCTACACCACCTATCCAGTTTTCTTTCCCTCCGACCAGTGAACCTTTCCACTAAATTTCACCTCCATCCGAGTCACCGTTAGCCGCCATGAGCTCCTCCAAGCCGCACGGTTTTTGTGCTTTTCTGCCGCCGTCTTTCCACCTCCGGCCACAATCTCTTCACCACTTCATCACCTATCTCTTGCCGTCCTAAACCACCAATTTCCAGCTCCGATCCGTTGTCGGAGCAGCTCCCACGAGCTCATCTTTGTTTTGCCATTTTTTCGCTTCCACCGCTATCCACGGCCAACTCTCACTTCCATTAGTTTCATAAACACCTCTAGGTCATTCTCTATCAATGCCAAGTCTTGATTTATCCCTGTTCAAAAGTGGGTATTTTACAACCCACGACCACAATATATTTTACACTGTTATGTTGCTTTTTCTCCGCCATTTGCAACTCCTTGATCTTTCAAAAATTATCATATAGCGCTGTAAGTATTTTTCAAACTCTATTTTAGATTTAAATATATTATTATTTTTACAATAAATTCATTGATTGGTTGGTTATTCCGGACTGAGTCTGAGGAGTTGGATGGATTTGAGGACGGAGTTGTTTGGTTATTGTTGATATTGTTATTTGTTGGACAAATTATGTCTTGAGGTGTGCATTGCATGGTACATTTATGTGCATATATTAAACTGAGAAAAATTAGTTTTATCAGTGTAAATAGATTTTTGGGTGCATGTGTATCACGACCCCAAGCCGGGATGGGGTATTATCTCGGTGGAGCTCCTCTGGTCACTCGGGAGTGGATAATACTGAGTGACATTCCCTGGGTTATCGTTGGGTGACGACCAGATCGCACGATACAGTAACGCTGTCGTGTCGACTCCGTAGTCCCTAGGTTGGCGGGGACTAGAAGATGGCCTGGTCCAGGTACGCGCTAGGCGCGAGACTGTGTATCGCTCGTTTAGGTGTCACATGCGTAGTCGTTACCTGTGATGTGATATAGGAGCCAGAGTGTGCGGATGATCCCTAGGGAGATCATGGTACACGCAATAAATTGGAACGAGTTTTGGATATTGGATACGGGCATTTTTCTGGAAAAATGACGAGGTTTTGTTTGAGGTTATTGTGATCCATTTTCTGAAAAAATGGTGGTTTCTTTGGTTTGGACCATTATCTGAGATAATGGCAAGGACTGGTTTTAAAAGATATGTTTTTGGGCCAAAATGAGTTTTTTAGCGTGCGTGGAAAAAATGTGAATTTATGGAATATGTGCATTTGGCATTCTTTCATGCATTTTGTTGAGTTTAATATATTTTTATCTTGTGGCTTTTGGAATATTACTTACCTGCGGCACCATTTTGGTACCGTAGATTTTGATGCAAATGTTGAGGAAGAGGAAGAGGCTGAACCCGAGGAGGCGGCTCCGCCAGAGTTTTGACTTGAAGTCTTTTATGTTTAAAAATTATCTCTACTAAATTTAAGTCTTGTAACTTGGTTTGAAACAATATTTGAGACTTGTAATATTTTATTATGTGTGGTTTAAACGGATTTGTATTAAACAAAAATTCTGGTACTTATTTATAAAAATTTTATTATCCACTGCGTGATTTTATAGTACACTTGTTGCATGTACACACACTTGGCACTTGGCGATGGGATGTGTGACCCGTGTTGTCATCGTCTGGACGCTTTGATTTCCACGTGTCCGTACGTGAGAGTTGGGGGCGTCACAATAGGTAATGTGATGTAGTTTTTCCATTGGGCATTACAAATGATATCAAAATCTATCCCAACAAAAAATGCAAGATTTGAGCCGTGTTATTTACAATGGATCTATTGCGATACCATATTATGATAAATGATAAGAGTATGTGGTGTATGAGATATCACATTATTTGGAAAGAAGAAGTTCTTACTCTTTATAATGGTCTAATGTGACTCAAATTATATTATTGACTAGTCATTTTGAAATATAGCCTATGTGGTTTGAGTCTTCAATTAGAACATTACAAAATGGGATTTCGTCGCCACAAAATGGCAAGCAACTCTAGAGTAAGTAGAGAATGCTAAACTTGTGATCGCAAGAATGAACGTTCCGTAGAATCAAAACACTAAAATGTGACATGAGAATTACAATTTTTCCATAAATACTTCTAATTAGCGTGAATCTCATAATCATAAAAAGACTATCTATTCAATCATAAAAAGAATTACAATTTCTTAAGTAGATAGTAATCTCGAAAAAGAGAGAGAGAAGAGTAACCACACCACATGTAGGAAGATATGAATGCGGTCTCTTTTATTTTTGGTGGACATATGAATGTTTGAAACTTCCGGTTTAGATATGGGAAACCATGTTCTTAGACTCGTAAAAAAGTCTTCTTTGCCGTTGGTTATATTGGAATTAGGCTTACTCCTTTAGAGAGCAACTAATATTTTGATTTATTTACTAATTTATTGCAGAATGGGACCACCTATATATAGTCTTCAGTACCATTCATCATCTATTGCAGGGGATTCAAATCTCTCAAGTTTCAACTATTAGAGCTGATGTCTCCGTAAATATTTATCTAATAAAAATAAACCAACACTTTGTTTTGACCTTTTTCTTTTTGAAAAAGTTTCCGTATACCTTTTTTCTCACTTTAAATATGCTTAAGCAATGCGACAATATTTCTATTATTTCCGGTCATATAATTTCTTAGAGTGCTGCTAGGGTGCCGTGCCATCTTGGCCAAATTCCATTCTTTAATTATTATTATTTTATATATATATATTTAATTTTTTTAAATATTTTTAAAAAATATAAAAAAAATATCAATACACTAATAGTTACTTCCTTAATCAATAAGTAAAAGAAAAAAAAATTAAATACACAAATAGCCAAAATGAAAGGGTAAAGTAACATTATTCAATTTCTTCGTATGATATTTTAAAATAATTTAAAATATGATATATATATATATAAACATCATTTTTTAATATATTTTAATTAAAAATATATATTCTCAGTTTTCTTTCACATAATAATTTATCTAATGATAAAAGTGTTAAAACATAAATATAAATAATAAAATTAATAATTTTCTTTCAGTTTAAATTTTTAAAATAAGTAGTGATTTTATATGATATTATAATAATTTAAACTTTTAAAATAAGTAATAATTCACAAGGAGAAAATGAAAATCGAAACGAATTTGCAAAGCACGTCACAACATGAAGTTTATATCGAGAATAAAGTCTTCAACTTCTACTTTCACAAAATTAAATACAAATGAACCCAAATCGGAGATTTTTCTATTCAACTCAAATACCTCCCGTTCAAAAGCAAAGATATTCGACGCGTTTACATTACCATTTAGCTAGCTTTTGATTAGAGTGGGGTGGGTACCAAACCAAGAAATTTAGCCATATAGAACGTAAGGATCCGGCTGGCAGGTCGGGCTTTGATTGGAGTCGGTATAAGAAACCCACAAGAAAGCGGGCCTCTTCATCATGATGAATTCATTTCCTTGACTTTGCCTGCTGACCTAACGTGCACGAACACCGTGCGTATTGCGCACTCTGTTGATTCATTACTTTCCTTCGTTCTTCCCATTTTACTTGCTCTACAAACCTTGACTACCAGCCTACCGCGCCTGACCCTCACGATCCTTCTTGTCCGCGTTCAACACACACGCTAACATGGTGTGGGTCCTGACTCCTCTCCCTACGTGCATATTGTTGGTCCACTTGCATTGTCAAAAGCTTGTGCAATTTGTGTACTGAGTAGCTAGGGTTAATAATTCACCTTACCATGTCGGTTAAAGATTATGTTAAGTTGGATCGCGTCGAAAGTATATAAATTAGGAAAATGCTAGTCTGCCTTGGGTTTGTCCCTGGATTTGACCGTTAATATATATATATATATATATATATAGATATATATTTTTTAAATGGTTAAAATAATTACCACCAGTGAATGTGTGAGTATTTTTATAAAAAGAACTGATATAGAAATAAATTACATAAAAATAAACTCATAAATTAACTTGATTTCACTTGGTCCGTTAGATTTATTTTATATTAAAAGTAATTTTACAATCTGACATATTACATCAAGTTACGTCAGATTGTAGAATTACTTTTATGTAATTCTTTTATAGTTAATATATTTTTCTTTTTAAAAATACTTAAAACATATTAAAAAATGTTTAAAAAAATAGACAGATTGCACTAGCTAGCAGGCATGCCAAGAAATAAGAGCTGGGCAACACAATAGCACTGTCCTATAAATTAATTTAAGGAAAATGTTAATATGTTCTATGAGTTTGTCCCTTTATTTTAATTGTTCATGTATTTATTTATTTTTAATTTTTTTACCTAATAATTAAAAAAGTTACTTTTAATATATTTGTATATTTTTTTTAAATATTTAAATATATTAAAAATGTAAAAAAATAAACTAAAAAAGTAAAAGAGAAAGTTTGTGCTAATAGACACAGCTGGGCGGCACATTAACACCGCCCGGCCATTAATCTAATATAAAGTAATGAGTTGAAAGAAAAATATTATTTATTATTTCTTAATTATTTTATAGGTCAAACTAAATGTTAAAAGTATTATTTATTATCTTTATATATCTATCAATGAATGGACGAATATAATTTAAAAATAGAAATGAAAAGTAATAGAATATATAAGATTTTCATGGTAAAATAAAGTTGCCATTGGTTTAAATGCAAAAACCATGGTCCGTGGTAGACTTTACTTAGAGAGGGTGGTTAAAGCAAAAAGGCAAAGGGCGTTGGTACATACTTCCTAATGTTTCGGTCCAGGAGAAATAAGTTAAGTCGGTTGTTCTTTCATCGAGAACATTGAACGTTCTCCCTACTCCAACTGTTCTAGATCTTCTTTCTTTCCTTCCGATCAATATAAAAGTCCACAACTCCGCCATTGCTCTACGCAACAAATCCTACGTACAAAGTTATACAAACAGCTAAATCTCTTCCATCAATAATTTTCTCAGTTTTCATAATGCAGAAGAGTTCTTCAAACTTGTCATTGGGACCGGGAGGCCTGGACCTAACCCAGGCCTTCTTCAAGCCCATCCACAGCGCCGCTCCTCCCTCCCCGACCAAACGCCACACCAAGATCTCGGTCATCGGAGCCGGTAATGTGGGCATGGCCATAGCCCAAACCATCCTAACCCAAGACCTCGCCGACGAGCTCGTCCTCGTCGACGCCAAGGCTGAAAAGCTCCGCGGCGAAATGCTCGACCTTCAGCATGCCGCCGCCTTCCTCCCCCGCACCAAAATCATCGCCTCAGTCGATTACTCTGTCACCTCGGGATCAGATCTCTGCATTGTCACGGCCGGGGCCCGCCAAATCCAAGACGAGTCTAGGCTGAACCTCCTCCAGAGGAATGTGGCTCTTTTCCAGAAGATCATACCCCCGCTCGCGCAGTACTCCCCCGAATCTATTCTGCTGATCGTTTCCAATCCCGTGGATGTGCTGACTTACGTGGCATGGAAGATATCCGGTTTCCCGTCGAACCGGGTTATAGGGTCTGGCACGAATCTGGATTCTTCCCGGTTTCGGTTCCTCATTGCAGATCATCTTGACGTCAGTGCTCAGGATGTGCAGGTGAGTGCATGGAGCTCCAAGTTCCGTTTAAGCAGACAGTACTGCTCCGTCGGATAATGTTTGTTTGAAAACATAACATCGATTTTCATTTTTTTCAAGATATATGTCATTTTAGTTTTACTTGAGAAGCCATGCAAGTTTGGTCGTAACTAGTAAGGTTATAACTTATACTAACAATTGACAAAGTGTTTTGAATTTTACATCCATTCGTGGGAAATTTGAGAAAGATTTACAAGTTTCTTTACACTTGGCTTTCATTGATCCATTTATGTTGTGATAACCTTTTCTACTAAGTACGAAAACGACTAAATAAAGCCCATATATATGAGGAACAGCAGCTTGCTTAGCTAACCCACCGTTTGCTTCATGATTAATTAATGTAGGCTTTCATAGTTGGGGAGCATGGTGATAGCTCGGTGGCGCTATGGTCGAGCATAAGTGTCGGCGGCGTGCCCATACTGAGCTTCCTAGAAAAACAACAAATCGCTTACGAAAAGGAAACCTTGGCGAATATTCACAAAGCGGTCATCGGCGGTGCTTACGAAGTGATCAGCCTCAAGGGGTACACGTCGTGGGCGATTGGGTACTCGGTGGCAAACCTGGCTCGGTCCATACTCAGAAACCAGAGGAAGATCCACCCAATATCCGTACTTGCAAGGGGGTTCTATGGAATTGAAGGTGGGGACCTGTTCTTGAGCTTGCCGGCACAGCTTGGTAGGGTCGGTGTCCTGGGCGTCGCCAACGTTCATCTCACGGATGAGGAGGCGCAACAGCTGAGGGAGTCGGCTAAGACCATCCTCGAGGTGCAAAACCAGTTGAAGATATGACACATGAGTACTCGCAGTGGACCGGTAGCTACCTTTTGCATCAGCATGCATGTCATGTGTGGAGACTTTAGGAGTTTGAAATGTTCTGCCGTTGGGGAGCCAACTTAGGGCATGCATGTGTCCCTTGATTTTATATATTATGTGGACTAGTCTACTTAATATGCTTTGGTTAATTTCAGTTTATTTTCCCCGGCCAGTTTCGGTTTGTTTAACCGATCGATAACAATATATATATAAGCACAATAATTTACTTTGGTACGTACGTACGTATATTGCAAAACGTCCTTTTGTTACCAATAAGAATTAGAAAAGTACATATAATTTAAATTTTGAACCATAAGATCTTCAATATATAAGGTTTTACATATATAGGGGCAATCAATGATCAGTTCATTCATTCGTGCCCTTCATTCAATAGATCGCTTAGCTCAACTTCTCGGTTAATCTAGAACAAAATCTCATGTGGTAGTCGATCGATTTACATTTTATTTATATTTTTATCTTAATCTATCTTCTTATTTTGGATGTTATTGTATTTGTATATGATATGTTCATTTCTATGTTCATTATCGCTTATAAATATTTTCTCTATTTTAATATTTTGATTGCGGCTTATCTCCATCTCTAGACGTTGTTGTTTGAGAGTGATTTTTATTCCTCGGGAGCTGTAGATCGCCGGATGTTTTTTTTTTTTCAAAGGAAAGGTTGTGTATATAGAAATCGGGTAAGCAGGTAACGTGAAAGCTTTTATCAAATACATGAGTAAGGAGCTGACATTTCCTTAGTGTAAGTAGTTTTTATGAGAAAGAGTGTAATTCATCGCAATAAACAACAATAATAAGTTGGGGCCAATATTTGATAATAATGCTGCTTGTTTGATAGCCTTTATGTTTTTGAAAAACCTTTATCTCACCCATTAGAGATCATGGTGTTCTGGGGTTCCAATCCCTCCTGTTGTGGGCCAACAAGCTGGGAAGAGCCTTCCAGGGGAAGGAAAATCATGGACCTTTGTTTATATTAATTATTTTTGTTTTGAATTGATTAGGTGCTCTTTTACCTTAAAAATCATACGAAATTAGCCGCACATACAAATGATATAAATACTACCGTTGCTTTAGTGGTCGGCTATTAATTGATTGGTCATATGTTTAAATCCCATTTGGAGAGATTTGATTCATTCTGGATATTTTAATTCGGAATGAAATGATTCATTTTGATTGTACTGATTCTTCCCCCAACTATAGAAGAAATTTAGCGGAATTGCCACATATGAAATTGAGCACAATTTTGCAAAGAGATAGCCTACTTGGTTTTTGAGAAAAGGTGGGAAACATGCTCAATATCATTTGATTGAATACTTGATCTAGCTACTCATAGTTTGAAGAAACCTTCCACTTCAATTAGTAATTTTTTCATCCAAAAGCAAACATGAGATAACTTCCTCATGATGAGAAATTGTGCTAATCATTTTAATTTTCTATCAAAATAAATAACATAAATAGAGAGTGAACGGGATGGCTTTTATAAAATAAATTTTCATTTGATGATTAAAAAATCAGGTAGAAGTTAATCATGATGACATGCTACTATAGAGCAAATTTCAAAAAATTATATAAGATATAGATATGGACTAGAAGCTGTAGATATCATTATAGGTCAATCTATTGAAGAACCGGGCACTTAACTAACACGTTAGGAACTTTTCATACCCACAAACTATTCATAGGAGGTACTGCAAATATATATGAGCCCCTTCTAATGGAAAAATAAGATTCACTAAGTATCTGGTTCATCCCACAAGTGCACGTCATGTGCATTCCGCTTTTGTATATTATATAGACTTGTATGTAATTATTGAGAGTGATTTGCTTAGCTTGTCTATTGCCTCCCATTAAGAGAAAAAGAAACCAAAACGAACCCATATATATATAGAGTGAATGAGTGTTTATTATTAGTTACCCCTTGAGCTTGGTTTTAAGGTTTGGTGCAAGTAAACAAGGAAATACTTTAATTATAAAGAGATTGTACAAAAGTAAAATTATAAATTGATGTGATTTGATATGATATTAGATATGTTAAATTGTAAAATTACTTTTATTATAAAGTAGATCTAATCGATTTTATAATGTTATATCAATTTATAAGTTTTATTTAATATAATCCATCCGTGTTTGTAATACTCCTCAATAAAATTGATGTACTTTCTCTACAATAAATTGTCGCAACTTTGTCCACATAAAACCACGGCCACCTGTTTCACAGGAGATGGATCCTAGCTTTTTGGGGAGACCGAGATGGAGTGGATCAAGGTACTGGATGTGCGAAAATGCATGAAACATCATCCCTATTTTCTATATATGTTTAAGGATACGTTCATATGTTAGAGCTGATTTTAAATGATATATGAATAGTAATAAAAAAAAATAAAATAAAATTATAAATAATTTAAAAATATTAATAAACTGTTTATAAATAGGAATAACCAACTACTTTATTTACCAAACACAACCTTACTCGTTCGAGCACGGAGGCATTTATAAAGTCGAGATGCATGATGATCTCTAGGTTGCATTAATCCTTTACTCGAGACTCTTTGTTTCTTTTATTTTTTTCCTCCTGCAAAAAATGCAGAATTAGAATCAAGCACTCGGTTTGCATGTCTCATATTACTCAACTATTTTTTCAAAAAAAAAAAAAAGGAGTCCAAAATATAAATTACTACAAAACAAAACATGCTCATAAAATGATTTTACAAAGTTCTTGTTTTAACATTGTTATTGAAGAAGACAAATTTTTCTATGTTATCAAATTGGTTTTTTTCAAAAAAAAAAAAAAAAAAAAATCTTCTTTTCCTTTCAGCATAAGATAAAATAAAGAGAATATCTTCCCGTAGGTCACCTCGCTCTCCCCTAAAAGATGGCATCTAATAGAAAGTTTACATATAGACACTTCATTTACTAATAGTGTAGCTGCACTGAATAGGATTGAGATCTCATTTTCCCTCCCTCCTGCTCTCTCTCCTCTCCCTCAGGAACCACGGACCCTCCCTCGAGCCCTAGCCTCACCCCCTCCTTCCCTCCCGTAGAGCCAGAGCCCCACCCCCTCATTCCCTCCTGTCGAGCTCAAGCACGACCCCCTCATTCCGTCCCGTCGGGCTTGAGCGCCACCCCCTCCTTCCCTCCCGTTGAGCCCTAGCCCCACACCTGGCTTATCAATTTCTGCTACAAATACGATAGAAGCACATGATGCTTAATACAATTTGAAAATGCATTGGTTTGCTATGCAACAAAGGAAGTACATGATGCTTAATTCAATCTGAAAATCATTTACCATGTGCGATGGGTGAAGGGTGCGACGGGCTGGAGAGATTCGTCAGGTTGCGATGGGTGAAGGGTGCGACAGGCTGGAGATAGAAGCTGGCTGCGATGGGCTGGAGAGATTTGCCTGGCTGCGACAGTGTGACGGTGTATAGTGCAGGTGGAGTTGCGGCATTGTCAAGTGTAGAGGGGATTGCGGTAATGTGGGTAGTGGAAATCGTGATAGAGTGTATTTGATTTTACTATCCTATAATGTGGCTCATAAAATTTACATGAGGATTGCTAGCGTGTTAGAATTTTATTCGTTGCTGTTTAACTATTGAGAACGGAGTACTTGTTGAGAAGAGGGACCCAAAAATAAAATCTTTGAATTCAAACATAGATCTTGAATTTTTTCTTGAAAAGACGGTCAAGCCGTTTATATCTTTCTTTTTCTTTCAATAATTTTGTTTAAAATAAAGAAAATACAAATAAGAGAATACCATGGAAATGGTAAAATTAGAAAATAAACCCCTCAATTTATAAATTATAAATAAAATATCAAACATTTTATTCAAGTCACCCAGATTGATAATTTCTTTTTATAGAGAAACACATTTTCATAAAAAAAAAAAAATAAATAAAAAAAAATCAATGTATGGACAATAATATCATAAGGCAAGCCATGCAATCTGCTGACCCAGAATACTTTAGGGGCCCAATATACACTTCCACGGCCCAACAAAACTGGAACAACACTTCCAACGGTGTCGTGGAACCCCAGCCCCGCACATTGTACATACACCAGCGCGAGAGAGAGGTAAGTGTTTACTGTTTCGTTCCAAAAAACTGGCAAATCAAGGTTACGAAAATGGCAGGAAGATTGGGCAACATGGCTTCTAGAATCATGGGCGGAAACGGCGTCGTTTGTCGCTCTGCTGCCTCCTCTCTTCGCCTCCGTTCCGGGATGGGCCTCCCAGTCGGCAAACACCTCGTCCCCGACAAACCCGTGAGTACACTGACCCCTTTTACCCAAATCCCTAGAATTTCGATCCCACACACGGTTGAAGATTGTCCTCTTTTGTTTACAATTTGGGTAGCATTCAAAACAAAGACATCCAATTCCTAACAAGAATTTACTTTTTTTTCCCTTGTTTCAGGTTCCTGTCAATGACGAGCTGGTTTGGGACAACGGGACCCCATATCCTGAGCCCTGTATAGATCGCATTGCCGATACAGTTGGAAAGGTAATAAATTACTCCTACCCTCGGAGCTTCTATATCTAATTATCTTAAGTATGTATTTAGAAGATTTTGTAGAAATCGAAGTGCAATCGTATGTGTGTTTTTTTTTTCCCCGAAAACAGTATGAAGCATTGGCTTGGCTGTGCGGAGGTTTGAGCTTTTTCGCGTCTCTGGGATTGTTGGCTGTGTGGAACGATAAAGCCTCCAAGACACCGTTTGTAAGTCAAAAGCTCCAACTCGATCCTTTGTTTTTTCCAAATATATTGATTTGCTAATGATAGGTTGTCGTGTTATAAGGAACTTAGGTATGATTTGCTACATCTAGATTGATTTTTCACTTAGCGAATTTGTGTTTCCTTGTGTTATTCTGGGATGAGCTTCTTGCTATTTTTTTATGGCACAAAGAGATAGAAATTTAATTTTTTTAAGTAAATATTTGGAAAATATCAAGAAGGGAGTGTGATCAGGTAGAAGAGAAAATATGCAAAAATTGGTTTGTAGATGACACAGAAGATAGGATTTCTCAAAAATTGCAATGAATTTGAACATGGTTTCCTATTTGCATTGGTAAACATCCCAAAGAGATTTTTACCTCAATTTGATCTTAATTTGGGACCTCAAAGATGATTCAGTAGTTCTCAAGTGAATGAGCTCATGATGAATTAGGTTTCCTGCTTCTTGCAATACCTTGACAGAAATTTTACGTAGTTATCATATCAAGTAGATATCTTGGTTTTTATCTATAAAGTTCATGCTTTTGTTTAATTATTGTAGAAGTTGTTAACTTAGCTATAACCATCAATTTGCCTGCGATAGTAGAGCAACTTCATTGTTTCATGTGGCCCAATTGACATCTATTGATACTGTTGGGTGCTTTAAACTCATGGAGCAGTTGCAAAAGGTTTGATTCCTCTGCTTAATTATTGAACGTTATATACAAATGAGAGTGATCTTTTCAAAAGGATGATCTACTGCAGAACCCTGTTGCTGTTTTGAAGAGTTAGTTTTGAAGTTGATCTCCAACTCGAACACCTTAAAATGTGGCCCATTGGATGAAAGAACAGATGAAAGTGGTCTTTGATGTTTGAACTTCTTCAAATTTAGCAAATCCCCAGAATTGACCCATTAAAAAAGAAAACAACTTTAAATTGCACCAGTAGAAATGAAACAAAATATGATGCTAAAACTAGTTCTTTTAGATGCTTAAACGATAATGCATACAGCTTGAATTGCTATTATGTTAGGAAGTGTATGGGTCCTCTGCCCATGCACTGAATCTGGTAGATCTATATGTTTCCTGTATCAAATTCTGTCTGTATATTCATTTCTATATGGTACTTGTAGATCTTTTGCTCTTTACCCAACACATTTATAAATAACTTATTACTTTCTGATTTCATTTCCTTTTTTTCTGTTGAGCAGACACCAAAAGTCTACCCATACGACAACCTGCGAGTGGAGCTTGGTGGTGAACCTAATTAGATCCACGGGCAACTAATTGAACAGTTCTTGTTGTTCCGTTTGTGTGGTGTCCCCTTTATTGTTTTCCGTTTTTGTATGCTTTTGGAGCCTGAATGGTTAAAATAATGTGCCATGTCTATGTGTCAGCAAAACAAACATCCGCAAACATGAAGAAAATTTTGATTTTGCTTGAATGAGTTTATGTTGTTATTTACTAAAGACGCATAATTTCATGTTTTATTTATGATTACTGTATGTTGTAAATGTGTATTGTGTTGCAGTATTTGGGATAGGCTATCGGTCGTCACAGAGGAAACCTGCAATATGGTGGTGTAAATCTACGAGAACGGTACTAGTGTAAAATGCTTATTTTGGGTGTGTAAATAAGCATTTTGTCACTGATTAAATGTAAACAGTAAAAAAATCAAGGATAAATGAAAATGATGGGGGAATGAATAGCGTCTTGAGGAGCAGCTGGATAAAATGGAAGATATCCATTTTGAAGCTTACATGGTGGCATAAATCAAAAGGAGTTGTTGTGATATGGTCTCCACGCAGGGATAGCCAACATTTTTTAAGTGTGTGACTGTGACTTGACAATTGACATGTAGAGTGGTGCCTGGATATAGCTTGTTGTTTGTGTTCTATTGTGCCAATCAGTGTTGTCTTTTCGCGACATATTTAGCTTTCGATTTGCTTCTTTCTTTTGTCCGATCGATCATTAGCTTTTAATCTACTTGAATGTATTTATGCTTCCCGCATCTGGCAAAATTCTGGGGCGACTGGTGCAGAACTATGACCTCTTTCGTGGAGGAGCGCCTCCTCCTCCCATGCCTAAGTTTTACCTCTTCCTTGGTCTCTTCACAACTGTCTCATGTTAATTATGCATCTCTCATGCTCATGCGAGAGTAGTGATTTTGCAAAGGCTTTTTTGGCTCGTGTTAAAGAAACTCTAATTTTGGGCAATTTGACATTTATGAATTTCGAAGTTAATATTGGGGACTAACTCCTGCTTTATATAATCTTTTATCGTTAATTCCATTAATATTTCTTGAGAGAAAACAAAAGTTGCGACCGCTTTACAACTGGATGGTGATCTGGCATAAATGTTAGAATTCCTCCTGTAAATTTTTAACTCTAGCACATATGACATAACTGAGTTCTGTCGGGTGATTGACCGCATAATAACACATCCACCTTGGGTATCTCTACGCATGCGCCCAGTGCTTGCGACAGTGGCAACTCGCAAGGCCAACTTCATGTAAAGAGCGTATATACTGAGAAATAATATTTATAATCGTAATTATATAAGTAGCGTGTAGTTATTTAAAAAAAAAATGAATTAACATGAGATTCATATAAAAAAAAGTTAATTTTTTAATCATAAACTTTATTTTTTTCAAAGCGATTACGTAACGTTTATAATTTCACGATTATATGTAGCTTGCTCGATATATATATATATATATATATATATATATATATGACAAGCAATTAGGGTGATCTGTACTCGATCTGTAATGTTGGTTGCTTGCGTCGTACCTCGATCGATTCAAACTAATCTTTCATTTCATTTATGGATCTGCTGCATATTTTCCAGTAGGATTTGTCATTAATTTGCAAGTGCTGTCAAAGATTTATTGTCACTATCACATAGACCTCGATGATCATGAGCTGCAAATTGGATTCATCGATGATCACAAAGGTGACGGCTTGTAGGTTTGTGGGTTCATGATCAGGCAGGTCTAATCATCTTGATTCTCGGTGCACGAGTAATATGTCGCGACGCGAGTGATGCTACAAACATGAGAAAGGATTCATGGAAACCGGAATCCATTCCTCCGTGTGATGTCCGTTCGGTAGTCCTTCCGGACAGCTAAGGTTTTCTTTTCCTTCTCCTCATTTTACATATTATTTTAATTATTTTAATATTTTTTAAAATTATTTTTAATTTTATTTCTATTAAATTAATTCAATTTTTCTATTCATCATTTATATACCACATATTTGATAAGAAAAAAAAAATTAAAAAATCATGTGTAGCGTATAGTGTAGAGATGATGAGTAAAATTTTTCGACTATTAATTATGATTAGTGATGATCTCACAACTCATAATTTCTTTTTTTGAATTAAGAAACTCCTATGTATGGTACAATTAATTATCTTTAGCTAGATGGTACGATGTTCTTGGTGACATAATATAGAAAGAGTAATATTAGGTTTAAGTTTTAAATAGACAAATGTTATACAAGTTTTTTTGGTTAACAAGCGGATCTCATTAATAAAAAATAATATTTTTTTGAGATGTAGCATATTTTTTTACAAAGACTTGCATGTAAGAGGTTTTTCAATTTTGAACTTTTACAAATCATTTGAAAACCTTTGAAAACCCGATCACATATATAGCATGTACTCATCCCTTGGTACGTAACGATAAAAGGTGCACTTAGTTATGAAAAAGTACTGAGAACCTTTCATTTATTTTTTTAAGGCATTTTCAATCCTATCAACTACTCCTACTTTCAATCCAATCATACATGTTTTCACATGGCACATGGGTTTTTCTGTTTGGCTGAAAATGAAACTTAGAAAATTGAATAGTCGTAATATTCTTGATCACAAAGATTCGTACCAACATTGGAAATGGAAGTTAGTAGATTTGTATATACTGACTAGCTAGCTATAGGTTACTCATGTAATTAGTAAATCCAAGCGTGATTTGATCCCAACTTAACAAGCTTCAAAGTTACTCGATCCCGAGTTTAGTCACCTGCATCAGGGTCATTTGTGACCCTGTACCCAGAGATCATACTCTATTAATTATACGAGATCAGCAGTAAGAGCAATAGCTTTACAATTGAGCCTGAGCATCTAGAGATCATAATGATCCCCATGACATGTGCATCGCCCTGGTAGCTGGAGATTAGAAAGCCTGTAGCGTTCTGAATTGTAGTTATATGTAAACCAGCATTGTAAACAAACAGAACCATGTCTGTCTGTTGGAGCGAATTGGATGATCGATCGGGCCGAGGGCTGTCCCCTTTTCCCCTCAGTACTGCTAGCTTGCTCCCTCTGTTAAAAGATAAAGAGCGAATAATTACCAGTACCCAGGGCCATGAATTTATAGGGTTTTTGTTTCCCTGACAAAAAACACCATTGAATTATGTACAAAACTTAATTTAACCTCTCGTCTGTTCGGTTATATTATTGTAGTTCGATCTTATTCACCAGAAGATCAAAGCAAAGTACTAAATGGAATAGATCGAGAAAATAGACTGCACTATATAATAATCATGTACACTTTATTTTACATGACCTATATATATATATATATTATGTTGTTTTCTAGAAAGGCAATTGACAGCTAACAATGAAGAAAACTCCAAGACTCCATATATAGTCAGTGCCAAATGCTTGTCCTTCATGTTGCACTGCCAGGTTGTGCTGGCTAGTGGGTATTACCTTCCAATGTGCCCACATGGGTTCCGTTTTAGGCCATAAAGGAAAAACGAGGAAATTAAAGCACATTCATCTCCTATAAAACCCTAGGCTCACTTCATCAAATGCACACTCAAAGTTGCTGTAGAGTCCTTTCCCTATTTCACAAACCATCCAATAATTATTTTGACTTTCTGTGAAATGGCTTCTAAGACTCTTGCATCCGGTGCCCTCCTCCTCTCTCTCAACCTCCTTTTCTTTGTTATGGTCAGTTCTACTGATGTCCCTTGCCCACCACCCCCAAAGGGTCACAAACACCACCATCACAAGCCCACTTGCCCCAAGGACACCCTTAAGTTGGGGGTGTGTGCCAACTTGTTGAATGACTTGGTACACCTTGTTGTCGGTACCCCACCAAAGACCCCTTGCTGCAGCCTCATTGAGGGTCTTGTGGATCTCGAAGCAGCTGTTTGCCTTTGCACCGCCATTAAAGCTAATATCTTGGGCATCAACCTCAACGTCCCTCTGTCATTGAGCTTGCTGCTGAACTACTGCGGAAAGAAGGTCCCCACTGGCTTCCAGTGCGCATAAATCTACACTAGATTTCACCATCTATCGTTTACTATTTATTTTAATTTCCTACTTCCCCATCGATCCATTTAATCGTGTGATTGGGCCTCTGGCTTGTTTCTTTACGTATGCTATAAGCATTTATATATCAATAATTTGTTGCTGTTTCATTGTTTCGATGGATGCAAGGTTCCTCACCTTCGTCTATTTTTGACTAAGTAGGGATCATCGGATGCTGTAAAAATAAGCTCATTTTTTCAGAATGAAGTGAATTATTTGTGTTCATTGTGTTTACTTCTTGCTCTCTAATTAGTATAGCTTGCGATTAGTTCCATCTAGAAAGAATTTATGCTGTTTCAATCTTCTGTACAATGATGTGGAGGAGATTATGGGGATTCTTTAATCTGCTTTAAGATTTGGTTCCTAGCTAGGAAAGCTCGATTCAATCAATGGTTCTGAGTCATGATTGTGATCTCTACTCCTCACGCATGGGTGTAATTTATTGTTCCCCAAGATGGAAGAGAACAGAATTTATATTCCTCTCTTTAATATCATCTGTACTTGTCAAAAAAAAAAAAAAACAAAAAAATGTTTCAGAAAAGCCGCTTCCAATCAGATTAATATGGGGGCCTTCTCATTCATTCCGTAGATCTAGCAGCGGAAACAACAGCATGCTAAGATGCTATATAGGTCTTGGAGGACAGCAAACTACTTTTTTGTAAATAATATTTATTAAGGATCATATAAATGGACACCTAATAAAAGCAAATGGAATACTAGCTACTAGATTGATTGGTGAATTTGCAGTAGAAAGTAGAAACGAACGAAGCCCTATGTTCTTTAATATGCAGCTCACTTAATATGCATTAATAGAGGGGAAAAAAGAGAGATTGTCATCACTAGTGCGTAATTAATAACAAATCAAGCAGGAAGCACATGAATCGATCGTCTCAATATGGCAGCTGATCTCCTTGAGAGCGTTCAATATAATTATATAGTGTAGGTATCATAGTAATCTGTAACAAAGTGAAGCACGTACTTACAACTGCAGAACACGAGACTTCTATAAGACTACTTGCATCTCGTCTCAACAAATGGCATGGAAATTAAATCGTTGCATCGATCGCATAGACGTTGGATCTTGCTGTTATCTCCCCAAGACTATGGCTTGTTTTTGAAATTTCCATCAAGATATTTTCCGTGTATGGAGCTAATTAAATTCGTCGACTATGATTTTCTGGTTTCTAAAGAATTGCATGTGACAGAAAGTTGAGACTTTGATTAAGATATTGGAGGTTTGAGTAGATCAGATACCTATCGTTAGTGCAATCCTCACTTTGCACTCTCCTATATACTGTTTTCAGTATACATTTCCTACACCACTCTCTGTTCGATACCATATATGAATTCTCCGTACGCATAATCAATGGCTTCATGATTTATACTTGTATCTGCTCCTTTGTTTACAAGGAAAATCCAAATATTTCTTTTCCACATCTTCCATCTTGAAAAAATATCCCTGAAAATTCCCATTCACAATGATAAATTTATTTTCAAAATTATACGTAAAAAGTGATTAACTTAATTGTTCAATGTTAATGTACGTGGCAGCTGAATATATAAAGCTAGTAATTTATACGATATTGTATTCTTAAATCTTCTAGGAGTGTGACTGTTATGATCAAGGCTTTCATTACCTTGATAAATTTCCCAACAAACAAAATCAAAAGAAAAATCTTACTCCATTGATTCAATTTCAGAACTGTTAGCACAACTGATTACTCTACACCTGTGCACACCAGCTCACGGCACCCACAACAGAATGCTCAACAGACTGCCTCACAATACACATGCACAAAACGTGTAAATGCTACAGAAGAAGAATGTAGAAGCATCTAGAATTATTCTGCAAAGATTGGTTTTGGTTTTCACTCTATAAATACTGTACAAAGCACCGAGTGCTGTATTGTAGTGAAAATACATTCTGTAATACCTGAGTAAAATAGTTTCAGCCCATTGAGGCATTTCAGCAAATGACTTGTCTTCACTGTGCTTTGCTATTTCTCAACATGGTATCAGCAGCTTTATAGGACCTCTGTCCATTTACAATCCTTCAATGGCTCCCCTACCTCCATCTCTCACTAATTCTGCTGCCCATCTTCTTACTGTAAAACTTTCGCATGACAACTTTCCACTTTGGAAAGCTTAGATTCTAGCCTTTCTCAAAAGCTATCAATTATATGGCTACGTGGATGGCTCTTTTCCCCTTCCTCCTTCCTCCATAGATGACAAACCCAACCCAGCGCATAACTCATGGCTTCTCCAGGATCAAATGATCATCTTTGCCCTCTATTCTTCCCTCATCGACCCTGTTCTTGCTCAAGTAGTTGATTGTCCCACTTCTCACGATATATGGTCCACTCTAACCAACCTTTACTCGGCTCAATCTACTGCCCATCTTATGCAGACACAGTACCAATTAGCAACTCTCAAAAAAGGCTCAGACACGATTTCAACCTATTTTCATAAAGCAAAAGCGTTAGCCTCATCTCTTTCCTCTGCTGGTCATCCTCTTGATCCCCATGAGTTCATCGTCTACCTCTTAGCTGGCTTAGGCTCTGACTATGAATCGGTTGTGTCCTCCATCACCACCTGACCTGAACCGTTGTCCTCATCTTAGGTCTATAGTTACCTCCTAAATCATGAGTCGCGTCTTGCCCATCAGACCCAAACCACTCTTTCTTCAGCGTCCTTCTCGGCTAATTCCACTCTTTTTCGTCCCACTTCCAATTTTTCCAGTCAAGGCCGAAGTCGTGGCCGTGGTCGTAGTCGAGGTGGTTCCCGAACCTTTTCTTCGGGACCTCCCAATTTCTTCTCTACTAATGCTTCCAACAAACCCACTTGTCAAATCTGTACCCGTGTCGGTCATTTTGCATTCCAGTGTTATCATCGCTTCACACATAATTATCAACCATTCCCACCTTCCTCCCTTACAACTCACTATACTTCGGTTCCTGCTCCTTTGTCACCTTCCAATTCATGGTTCCCTGACACTGCGGCTACGAATCACTTTACATCTGATTTTTCCAATTTAAATTTGGAATCTACTTCATATGCTGGACCTGATCAAGTCTCTATTGGTGATGGGTCTTTTCTTCCTATTCAGCACACCGGCACTGGCCTCCTTCCAACACCCATTGGCAAATTTCTACTTCGTCATTTAATTCATGTCCATTCTATTTCTAAAAATTTATTGTCTGTTCGTCAATTTTGTCTTGATAATTCTATCTTCTTTGAGTTTAATTCTTCTGGTTTTCTTGTGAAGGATTTACGTTCCCGGGAAGTACTTCTTCAAGGCCCCGTTAAGAATGGCTTGTACGTACTTTCATCCCATGATGACGTCATTTCCGGATCTACTGGTTCCATACAACATCAAGCTTTTATTGGTGAACGAACAACTCTTCAAATTTGGCATTCCCGCTTAGGCCACCCGTCTTCCCGTGTTACCTCTTTTACCATTCGCCAACATAATCTCCCCACAACTTCTTTATCACAGTTTACTTCTTGTAATGCTTGTCTTCAAGCAAAATGTCACACTCTCCCTCATCCACCTTCTCCTTCTAGATCAACTCATGCTTTTCAAATCTTATTTCTAGATGTTTGGGGACCGGCACCTGTGCTATCTTTTAATGGCTTTAAATTTTACTTTTCCATTGTAGATGATTTTACTAAATATATTTGGTATTTTCCTTTACATGCTAAATCTGAAGTATCTACTATTTTTTTAGCTTTTCTTAAATTTGTGCAAAATACTTTTTCTCAAAATATCATTGTCGTTCAAACTGATTGGGGTGGTGAATTTCGCCCTTTTCTTCTCTTCTTCTCAATCTTGGTATTGCTCATCGCATTACTTGTCCTTACTCTCATGCTCAAAATGGTAGCGTAGAGCGACGTCATCGTCATATTGTTGAAACTGGGCTCTCTCTTCTAGCCCATTCCTCGGCTCCATCTAAATTTTGGGCTGAGGCTTTTCAAACTGCTACTTTTTTAATAAATAGGATGCCTACCCCTCTTTTACAAAATATTTCTCCTTTTCAACTTTTATTTCGTCAACAACCAGATTATAATTTTTTACGAATTTTTGGATGTGCTTGTTGGCCTAATCTTCGCCCTTTTAATCGTTACAAAATGGACATGCGTTCTCAACTTTGTGTTTTTATTGGGTATAGTTTAAATCATAAGGGTTATAATTGCTTACATATACCTACGGGTAGAATTTACGTATCCCGTGATGTTCGCTTTGATGAAACTAGATTTCCTTTCTCTGCCTCTACTCATTCCGTAACCAATTCTATTCCTTCACCTCAGCCCACAAACCTTTCTTCGGTTTTACTCTCTAATCGGCCCATTTCTCCTACATCTGGTACGTGCCTTTCCCCTCTCATCACTTCTGCTTCACGTGCTGCCCATAATCCCTCTCCAGATCACTCCCTTTCTTCGGCCCACTCCCTTTCTAATTCTTCGGTCCAGCCCTCTTCATTTTCTCAGGCCCACTCCTCCTCTATTCCTTCGGCCCAACCTAGTTCACCTCCTTCAACCCTACCCGATACTCATCTCCTGAATCCTTCCCCTGCTTCCTTACCTCCTGCGCCGTCTTCACCAAAACCCAGCTTACCCTCATCACAGCCGACCTCTAATGCTTCCTTACCTCCTGCGCCGACTTCACCAAAACCCAGCTTACCCTCATCACAGCCGACCTCTACTGTAATAGCCCGCTAGAAATTCAATTGTGAAATTTCTATTAACTTTAGGAATCTCGTGAAAAACCCATAAGTTTTCACAAATCCATTAATCGTATAGGTTTTTGTCTAACTACATAGTTAGTGTTATTATTTACTATGGTATCAGAAGTGTATTTTTGATTATTGGAGATAGTTAGAAGTGTCAAAATGTATTATGGTTTGTGCCATTAGACTCGGAGGGTTATTTAAAGTCTTATGGCGCAATAACTTTTTTTTCATATTTTCGGACAAAACGTCTGTTCAAAACTGTAGATATTATTGGATAAAAAGAAATATTTTGAGGTAATTTTCGTGAATATTATTGGGTAAAAATATTTTGAGTTGATTTTTATAGATATTATTAGATAAAAATATCTTAAGTTGATTTTTGTAGATATTATTGGATAGAATATTATGAGATAATCTTTTATAGATATTTTAGGTAGGAGAAAACCACACTTAACTCTCAACTCTAGCCTTATCACCTCCCTTATCTCGTCCATAAATGTGTCCAGCCAGCACCCATGAACTTATCTTCAATTACTCCTTCTAATAAAAGATTATCAAACTCTCTCTCTCGGACAGATTTTAGTCGATCTTTTGCATGCCCATTTCGAAGCTGTTGTAAGTGTTTTATCATAAAGTCTCCTTCATATAAGTTGTTCCTTTTTGAGTCTAGTTTACATGGATATCTTATTTGCTCCATTTGAAGATCATTTGGTCAGTCAAATATTATGTAAACTATAGAAAGGTCATTCTAGGAGATAAACTGGAGAATATGTTATAGTTTGGAGTTTTTGACCAAGCTAATGGATAGATATTGGTTCGAAATTTTTATGGAGTATTGTTAACATGTATATGTGACTATTGGTTGAGGATTTTTGCATGATTAAAGGTTTTGATGAAAGATGTTCTTAGATTTAGAAACTTAGAAACTGGAAGAGGAAAAACAGTTTCTGTTTTGAGAAAGTTTAACTCTTTGGTGGTCTAAACCTATTCTAATGACTTTGATAATTTTATTGGAGGATCCTAAACATCTTATATACATGTTATATTATTATTTTGAAGATATTTGATGTTAGTTTCAAATATATGAAATTTTATGCAAAGAGATATTCAAATAAGTCAAAGTGTGGATATTCTTGGCTAAATTTATGTTTTGGTTAATTTCTAACCATATGATCTTGAATTAGAAGCTTATATATGTTTTAGGATATCTTTTTAAACCATGTGATGGTTTGGTTTGAAGATCATATATTTATAAGTCATAGATCAAGAGATTTATCAAAACTAGTTGAGGGAAAAGTTTATGTTTTTGGACTAAGTGTAAAACCAAAAACTCCAAATGTTATTTTGTGATTTTGGTGACTTAGTTTGATGATTTAAAGCATGGTTGATGTTAGGATGATATTATGAATATGTTAGAAGTAAGATTTGATTTTTTGAAATTCTTGGAGATGTTTTGATTTAAGGTCAAAACTTGTGATTCAAGTGCTTGGATCTTTTTACAAAAAAGTTTGGTGTTGATTATTAGCTTTTTCTAAATGGATGTTTTAAGTATGGTTTTGAACTTAGGATTGGAAGATGTTGGTTGCAAAATTTTGGTTTAAGCATGAGTTTTGAAGTTGAAAGGAATTGCAACAAAAATAAAGGGAAATGGCCTATGGATGTTTCGACTATAGTGTGTTATTCATAATTGTGTTTTGTTTTAAATTTTTCTGAGTTGATATTTAAGTTTAGGACAAGATTTACATGAGGAATGTAAATTTTGGAAACTTTTAGAGTTAGTATGCAAAATCCTTAAGTTATGGGTAAAACGGTCATTTTCCCACATGTAGAGAGTAAAATGAAAATTTTACTCTTTAAGTTAGTATTTTCCATATTTCAAATTATTAGTGATTTAGTTTTAACTTTTAGAATCACTAATTACAGTTCCTCGTGATCGCACTTGAAGTTTTATAAGAAACGCGGAGATCGAGGTAAGTTAGCTTTTAACTTACTAGCAGTCTACTGTGTATGTGTGCTAAGTAAAAGAATTACAGTGTATGTATGTATGTTATCATATATGTCATGACATGCCAAGTTATCATGTAATTGTCTATTATACAGAATTTATTCTGTCATCAATTTTTATCTGTTACACAATATATTCTGTCATGTATTACTATACATTACAAATATGTCATGCTAAATATGTTGTCTGTTATATGTTATGCCATGTTACGAAATGTTACTATCTCAAGTTGGTTATGTATTTCAAATTATGTTCAAGTCACGTTATGTTATGTCAGGGCTTTAGTCCTTTCATATTCCAGTCACGTTTCATCTTGAGTATATTCAGTTTATGTAGAATACATGAGGCCACAACAACTGTGGAGTATGTATTTAACTGCATAGTGATGTATAGAATACATGGGGCCACAACAACTGTGGAGTATGTATTTACACATAGAATACATGGGGCCACAACAACTGTGGAGTATGTATTTTTAATGTTAAGTCAAGTTTGTGTAGAATACATGGGGCCACAACAACTGTGGAGTATGTATTTACACGTAGAATACATGGGGCCACAACAACTGTGGAGTATGTATTTTTCATGTTAATTCAAGTTTCAGAGCAAGTTCATGCTAAGTCAAGTTTCAGATCAAGTTCATGTCAAGTCAAGTTCAGTTCATGATTCAATTTAAGCTATGTCAATTATGCTATGTTGTACGCTAAGTTATGCTTTAATTACTTATAAATTTGATTATGCATTTATGCTTTTACTGTCATACATGCATCATTAGTCTGTATGGAAGTTTTTTGTTAACTTGTTGAGATTTGTAATCAAATCTCACTGTGGTAGTCCTAACTACCATTCCCCTCGAATGATAGATCTTGTTACAGGACCTGAAGGAGGATCAGGAGCTGACCAACTAGACACAGTCGACTGAACGACGGTGCGTCGTTAATGTTAATATAGTAGTTAAATTACTACTTGTACGATGGAGTTGCATCTTCAGTACTTTTGGATCATAACTATTTTGGAATAGTGCTGTGATCTTAGTTATTCAATGGATCTTTATGTATGAAGTATGTTTTAAGTATTGAGATATTTTCAGTTTGGTGCATAGTATTGCTAAAGAAAAAAAAAATTATCCGCTGCGAATATTGCATAATGTTAGATGCATGTTAGGATTATTGCATCTTATATGTCATGAACAGGGGCAGGTAACCTTGTGTTGCATGTCTCGACGCTTCAAATGTCCGTCCGATCCCAAACGGAATTTGGGGGCGTCACATCTACCTCCCACCCAATGCTTACCAGGTCAAAGACCCACAGCTCCCGTCCTCTTTATCGCACGGATGGCACCTTGCCATGGCCTCATCCCAAACCGTTGGCCTCATCCCAAACCGTTGGCCTCATTAACCGAATCTCCTGCCATTCCTAAAGAACCAACTTCATATACCGTTGCATCCCAATATCCGGCTTGGCGTGATGCTATGGCCACCGAATTCGAAGCCCTCCTACGAAACCACACCTGGGATTTGGTTCCTCCCTCTCCCAATCTCAATATTCTTAGATCTAAGTGGGTTCTTAAAACCAAAAGACATGCTGATGGAACTCTAGAACGTCGAAAAGCTCGACTTGTTGCTAAAGGGTTCCACCAGCAAGTCGGCTTCGATTATTCTGAGACATTTTCTCCGGTTGTTAAGCCGGTCACTATACGTTTAATTCTCTCTCTTGCAGTAACTCGGAAATGGCCTCTTCATCAACTGGATGTGCAGAATGCATTCTTACATGGGGATCTGGAGGAGGATGTTTTCATGCATCAACCAACTGGGTTTGTAAATCCTGACTTTCCTCAATTTATTTGTAAACTGCGAAAATCAATATATGGTTTGAAACAAGCCCCTAGGGCTTGGTTTCTGCGAAAATCAATATATGGTTTGAAACAAGCCCCTAGGGCTTGGTTTGCTAAACTGAGTTCACGACTGTTGGATTTAGGATTTCATGCTTCCACATCCGATTCCTCCTTGTTTATTCTTTCCAATGCATCTGCCTCTATTTATGTATTAGTCTATGTAGACGATATTGTTGTTACAACCTCTAATTCTTCTCTGATCAATGATTTTATACTTGCTTTGCGTCAATCTTTTCCTGTTAAAGATCTTGGCACTCTCCATTATTTTTTAGGAATTCAAGTTTGTAGAAATTCTTCTGGTTTATTTCTCTCTCAGCATCGTTATATTTCTAATCTACTTCACAAGACCAATATGCATCAGTCGAAAACTATGACTACTCCGATGGCTTCTTCCACTAAACTCACTGTTGTTGATGGACCCTCTTTTGAGGATCCTCAACTTTATCGAAGTATAGTGGGCAGCCTTCAATATCTCTCTTTTACCCGCCCTGACATCTCATTTGCTGTTAACAGAGTATGTCAATTCATGCATTGTCCTCGTCTCTCTCATTGGCAAGCTGTTAAACGCATTCTCCGCTACCTTCGCCTCACCCCTTCTTTTGGATTACACCTATCACCAACTTCTTCTTTTCGAATAACTGCCTTTTCAGATGCGGATTGGGCTGGTTGCCCTGATGATCGTAAATCTACTGGGAGTTTTTGCATTTATTTTGGTTCTCATTTAGTCTCTTGGGGGTCAAAGAAACAACCCACTGTTGCAAGGTCCTCCACTGAGGCTGAATACAAATCAGTGGCCAACACCACTTGTGAAATACTTTGGCTACAATCTTTGTTAACTGAATTAGGAATTGTTCTTACTGATATTCCGACTTTATTTTGTGATAATCTTGGTGCTACTTACTTATCTGTTAATCCTATTATGCACTCACGAATTAAACATGTTGACTTGGACTATCATTTTGTTCGTGATCGTGTTGCTGCCAAATCACTTGTCGTCAAGTTTCTTCAAAGCAAAGACCAAATTGCAGATATTTTTACAAAGCCACTCTCCTCAGCTCGTTTCTCTTTTTTACGATCAAGTCTCACTCTCAAGGAGGTGCCCCTTGCATCGCGGGGGGATGTTAGCACAACTGATTACTCTACACCTGTGCACACCAGCTCACGGCACCCACAACAGAATGCTCAACAGACTGCCTCACAATACACATGCACAAAACGTGTAAATGCTACAGAAGAAGAATGTAGAAGCATCTAGAATTATTCTGCAAAGATTGGTTTTGGTTTTCACTCTATAAATACTGTACAAAGCACCGAGTGCTGTATTGTAGTGAAAATACATTCTGTAATACCTGAGTAAAATAGTTTCAGCCCATTGAGGCATTTCAGCAAATGACTTGTCTTCACTGTGCTTTGCTATTTCTCAACAAGAACTGATGAATAATGAATTACTTTTTATTATCTTAGGAAAATTCAAGTATAATGGATCACTCGTACCAAATTAATAAAGAGTGCCTAAACGCAATTATCATGTTAATAATGGTAGAATGGGTCGAAAATGAGAAGCAAAATATTATATATATATATACACACATATATATGGTTCACGTGTCCACATCGTGAAATGAACTCAACAATAATACATGTCTGTACGTACTGCGAACCCTATGCTCTATATATATAATATATACATGCCTCTATTCAGCCAATATATATATATGCCTCTATGATCTGCTTAGATTCGGCTAGACCACAAATTCCCTTTTATTATATGCCAAAAAAAAATAAATTTAGGATGGACAAGAAATTAATGTAACCCGGCCCATGACATGCATGCCTTGCTGCAACTTTGGTAGGTATGGTTTAAAACCATGCAGAATCAGTACTCTGATGAGAGATATATAAGCAAGACTCTGCAACAAAGAGATAAAGTGTATATATATATATATATATATATAAGAAATCATGGAAAACAAACAGTAGAAGCCATGGGAATCTGTGAAACTGAAGCGGTTCTGACGTCGAATACGTTCACGTACAGTTGTACCGATCAGACAGTCACGGATTTGAAATTGAAATTCGCTCAATTTAATTTCACAATGGAACTCTTGAAATGCTCTATAAGTTTCCCTGGTTTTTAGCAAAATTGGTGTTCTGATTTGATACATGGCCCTCAGTTTTGCTTCCTTGTCAGAGAAAATAGTCACGGGTGCTCATAAAATTCGGTTATATAGTCCTAGGTCGATCAAACACTAAAACCCATCGCAACCCAATCGAAATTACTAGCAGTGAGCTGCTTCGAGGACCCAAAGCCATGGGTCCAAAGGTCAATGCCTTGTTGTTCATCTCCTTGATTTTCACGTTGAACGTTTTGCCACCAGCACTTGCTTGTGCTCCATGCACACAGCCACACCAACCTTCCCACCGTCCAAGCCATCCGAAAATACCACACCCCAAACCACCAACTACGAAAAATCCCCCACATCATGGAGGGCACCCAAAAGGATCCCCACCATCCAAAAACCCGCCTGCGCCTCCCGCAGTTGTTCCGCCAATTATTATATCGCCACCTATAGTTACACCGCCTTCTTCTCCCTACCCACCCTACACTGGCAACCCTCCTTCTGGAGGCGGCGGTGGCGGCGGCGGAGGAGGAGGTGGCGGTGGTGGTGGAGGAGGAGGTGGTGGAGGTGGAGGTGGTGTTCCTGGTCTCAACCCTCCGCCTTCCGCTCAACCAACTTGTCCCATCAATGCCCTTAAACTAGGGCTTTGTGTAGACGTGCTTGGAGGTTTGGTGCATGTTGGATTAGGCAACCCTGTTGAGAATGTATGCTGTCCGGTGCTTAAAGGTCTGCTTGAACTTGAGGCGGCTGTTTGTCTTTGCACTACCATAAGGATTAAGCTTCTCAACCTCAACATTTTCATCCCCCTCGCCCTTCAAGTCCTAATAACTTGTGGGATGACTCCTCCTCCTGGTTTCGTGTGTCCTCCTCTCCTATGAGTATTTTTTTTTTTACTTTCATAATGCGCTTACCTGATGCTAGCTGTTCGTTATTTAATAATTTTTCCGAGTCTTATTAGAGTTTTGTTGGTTTTGTGTCTCCGGTGCTTTTGTTTTTTGAGTTACTCCTTGAAAAGTAATTGACTTGTCGTGGTGCTGCGACTGCGTCCGGTAGAAAAGAAAGATACATGAGTTCGTGCGGCTTGGAGAATTAATGGTTCCACTATGTCTCTAATGAGGTACTGTATTTGAAGAGGGTTAAGCTATCTTTGTTAAGTCTTGAAGTAATCTGCTCAGAAAAGAGAGAGAAAAAGTCTCAATACGCGGGTCTTCTTGCAATAACTCTTTGCTTGGGATCGGATTGTCAGTCTCTTCTAGACTTCTTGGATGTTCCTAACATTAGGACCACATTTTTTTTTTCTTTAGGTGGAGCTTCATATATTTCGTGTGCACGTTCTTGGCCGTTTCTGTTTTTGAATAAATTCTTGATTTCGAAAAACTAAAGATGCTAGCAGCTGGTAGTTTCTGAGTATGGTTTACAGGTTTAGTAGTACTTTTACGGCTGTCAACTCTCTCTCTCTCTTTCACACACACCCGTACACATGTACACACAATTATGTCATGATGGGTTTACAAAATGGTTAAGGAGTATTCCGGGGCCTTCATGTATTCCCTTCTATTATTCTTGGAAGAGGAATATTTAAGTTCATTGACTTCATTGAGTTAGAGCTTAACTAGATGAATGGATAACTTTTATATATATATAACATTCAATGCGAAGTGGAAGTTAATCATTTATTCCACAACATGAATATTAATTACCGAAGTGATCCGGAAATTTTCTTTTCATTTTCGAGACGAAATTAACTAGCTAGCTACCACAAATTCCATTAATTCGATGTTTATCTCGAAAAGAATATCATGTTACAATAAAAACTTAAATTTGAAAGGGGCTAAAAAAAGAAGTTGATGGTCATCAGGCAACGTCATATATCGGAAAATTATATATATCAGCTTAAAAGTTTACTTTTACAATTTCCTATCCATTTTCGAATTCGTTTTACTATAAATTACTTTATAAGTTGGAAGCTACCATAGAAAACCTCACATTTTATATATTGATATGATACAGTAGTACCTGTAATTATAATTTTCAAGTGACTTGATCTGAAAATATCTAAACGCTAGCTAGCTGATCATGTGTTTCCTGGATTGAGGTACGTATTTCTACACCAAAACCAATATTCAATATTACCCACTCACTTCAGGATCGATACTGATCATCAGGGAAGAAGTACTCCATCTAAAACGGTAAAAAACATACATTACCGGCCAGTCAAGGATCGGAGAGGGAAGAAATATTATAAATTCGTGTACAGGGGCCGGGGTTTATGAAGAGAAAAAAGTTCACACTCCTTAAATTTCTTGCCGTTGTATTCCCTGGATTGGAAAGACGTCGTAACAAACATATATCTATAAATATATAAGCGGTATTTTCTGTCTATCCATATATGGAATGCCTCCAAAAAGTCATTTTTCTCGGGCCTTATAATTAAGCTTGTTGACAAAAGTGGTTCACGGGAGAACTGCAACAAATTAATTAGGTCATGGGGACAATCTAGTTCATGTGATAGAATCAGGAATATTAATCGAACCGAAAGTCTAATACTAAAGACGTCGTACCTTTTACTAGTTCATGTTCATGTTCCAGATGATCATTCACACAGTGGGTTAATTTGTATAACGTAGATACACAAAACCCAAGTCACAGAAATACTTATAAAACCTTCATTCCCCACACAGTGGGTTTGTACGTACGTAGAAGAAGAAAAAGGATCCTAGCTAGTAAATGCATGACCGATCGAGTAAATCTCCATTAATTTTGTCTTATGACTTTGACGATTTGAAGAACTTCGGTATATTTTTGTTGTTATTTAATTTGGTGGCCGCGAGTAATTACGTCTTCATTTCATGATTCCACATGACAGCTAGCTCTTGCTAAACAAATCGGTAAGCTGTCATTATCAGCATCGATCTCTTTTGGCGTTCCCCAACTATCTCCTTTTAGGTATCATTGCATTACCGACCTCCTCCAAAACACATACAAAGATCGAAAGTTTAATTTGAAGAAACTTTTGGATGATCAACATGATTAATGGATTGGCTTAAATTCTTGAATGTCGTGTTAAGTGGAGACCAGATATAATGGGAGCATATATATATATATGCATGCATTGCATGTAAACGGCGATCGATGAAGTGAAATGAAAAGATTTATATTCCTTCTTCCATGTGATCATGAGGGGATCGTATTTTCCTCATAAAATTCTGAGTCACGGGGAGAACAGCACATGTAGTGGTTGCCTAACGCCACAGATTTTGTCATCATGGACCATAAATTAAGGATGCGAAGGAGTCGTACCTACTTGAGTGCCTAAAGCAGGAGATGTACTATATATATATAAAATTGATCTGATCTAGCTCTCCAAGGAATAAACGGCATATTTATATAACAACCATGATAATTCTTTTGACGATCCAACCATCTACTTTGAGGCTATATATAGATGCTGAATTCATGTACCGACCATTGAAATAATGAATTAATATGTTCAATTACTTTCTAGTGTATGAGAATGCATGTTTATTGTCTGACGTGGCTAGACATATATATATATACTACATGAAGAGTCTACGTACATTGGATCAAATGTGGCTAGATATTTAATTAAATATTGTTAAGAGGCTCATGAATTATGTTGCGATTTAATATTGTTAGTCGATTTTACTTGAGAATAGCAGACATATACTCAATATGATAAAATGCAATATTGGTTGCCCCTTTATAAGAGTCCATGCATGACAATTAAGGGCATCCGGGGATTGGGCGCATGCATTGGCCAGAGCATAGAATTAATCTTCTCGTTAAATTTCTTAATTTTTTTCTATATATATATATATATTTATATATGTACCAATTGCTACCTAATGAAGGCACGCATGTTGAACAAATAATTAACAAAGCTCTGCAGGAAGGAGAGACGAGATCAGTACTGATCACTTCTCCCTAGCTAGCTAGCTATCTTGTCATTATCACTCCCACGTCCTCACTTCGAAGGATGAACCAGTTTCCTCGAAAGATCAACGAAAAAAGTTTCAATTAAATGGGGAAAAAAACAAAAAGAACAAAGACGATCGAAAGAAAGATAATGATATTCCATTTCTCATGCATAAAAAGTACACAAGCGAACATCAGTAAGGAGACTTATTCATTATTATAATCCCTCAAATCCGAAAGCAACTATATGTAGCAAGCAATTAAAACTGGAAATTCTCACTCACACCACTCACATAACAATAGATCTAGAATATTATAGTTTCAAACAAGGGAAATTAAAGCAATGGACATACAATAATAAGAAACGAGATTTGTACTAATTCTACGCACACTGGAATCCAGATGGAGCTCTCCTTGAACAAACATTGAGAAGCAAACTGAGAGAAATTGGGATGTTGAGGTTGATGTTCAATATATTAGCTCTGATGACAGTACAAAGACAGACAGCAGCCTCAAGGTCAGCAAGGCCTTGGATGAGAGTGCAGCAAGGAGTTACCGGAGGGTTGCCTAAGGTAACGTTAAGCAAACCGCCGAGCAAATTAGCGCATACTCCAAGTTTTAGGGCATCCCTAGGGCATGAACCCCGGGAAGGGTTGGGGTTCGGGGTTGGGTTATTTGGGTTTGGGTTCGGATTATTTGGGTTCGGGTTGTTTGGGTTCGGGTTGTTTGGGTTCCTTGACCTTGGACCAGGGCATGTGCCACTGCCACATGCAGTGACAAGTGCAAAGAAGAGAAGATTGAGTGAGAAGAATAGAGCCAGTGAGACAGAGCTTTTGGAAGCCATCTCCCAAACCCTAGTACGTGGTAGTACTTACAGTGGTTCGAAACCAGAAAATTAGTTATAGAAGAACTTGTGATGATCAGGTTATAGACCATTTGAAGTGAGGGGTGGGTATTTATAGGCTTCAAGATCGAGGGAGATCGTGTTGAATCTGATATTATTAGAAGATAATTAAAATATCACATAATAAACCCAAACACCCATCATGTGTCGTCCAAGGATTTTAGCTGGCAAAACAACGAAATTTTGGAAAACTTTTGGATGCTTGTGGGTTGTGGGGCATGGCAAGTTGCCATCATGTTCATGCGGTCTTGCCTTAGCATCATCAATATCGGTGGATCTATCCAGCGAGTTTTTCTTATTTGAACCCTCTATTCTACTGCATCCACAGAACCCAGATGCATGATTAAAGTTGGACCTCTAACTTAAAGGTAATGAGCTAGGCCAATGTATGTAATGAGATTTGCCCTACATCATCCATAGATACTGACTGTATATCATTCACCTTGGGGAAAAATTCGAGTTAATTCCTACTAATATTTGAGATTAGTGATCGACGAGCTAGCTAGCTAGCGACAGTACTGGAATATCATTTCCACTTCCATCTAGAGAGAGATCATTAGTTTCTTGTAACGGTTACTACTTTCAAATCATGGCTAAGACACATACGGTAAATGAATAAGATTAAAAAAATAAAAATTCTGGTTGGCTGTCGATTCACAGTGATGATCTGTTTAACCGATGATCATGATCTCTGGATCTTTATTTCGTTTTTGTATTTTACTTTAACTGCCAATGTCTAGTACTCTACTTCATGACGCGCGCGATTCGTAACATTCTTTTGTCCAATAAATAGATAGCCACATAATTTTTCAAGAAAAATTAGTAATCATGAGCACCTAGCACTCGAACAGAGGCAAGATCCTTTGATTTAGGACTACAACTGAGAAATCCCTCAAGGTCCAAAGCAGTATATATATTATGATATTATGGAAGCTGCGGCAAGTTATTTCTTTCTTGTCAATTAATATATCAGATTTAACTAACTAGCTAGCTGGACAAGCAGACTTCCTTCACACACACACACACACACATGTTTTTTTTAGTATACTTTAATCTTGGCATGTTCTGGGCGGAGGTTTGCTGCTAGAAGGAAGTTCACGGGCAACCCTAGAACCATTATGGGCTCCACGGGATCTTTATATGAAACTTACGAAACTCTTCATCAGGCGGAAACTAATTCCTCTTTAACAATGTCTGGAGTATATATGTTATTTTCTTTTTCTTCTCACGCTATCATGTGGAGCCATCTTTAGTTCTACTAAAAGAAAGAGCAGTCGCCTCAACAGTACCGATCATTTTATCATGTCTGGAGTGCATGCGTCCTGCTCCTCATAATATAATTGACTATAAATGTTTTGTTTTGTGCAGAGGCAAATTGCAATATTAATCTGAAGTTGGTAATAAGTTGGTTCACCTGATCTTCACGAGATGTTTTATACAAATTATTGTCTTGATGCGTAGGACAGTACTGTGAAGCGTGTAAATTATTGTCTTGATACGTTCCGTTTGGCTACTGTTAGTACATGAGTGATGTATTCTCAAATATTCTATTAGTATTTATCATTTTATTATTATTTTTTACCTACTTTTTATTACTATTTATTACTTTTCACATATTTTTTATTACTATTCATTATTTTATTATTACTTTTACATAATTTTCTTAACACTTCTCACTACCCAAACCTTTATAATTTTATTTTCCAAACTCATGATTCTGTTTGTTTTTTTTTTTTTTTCAAAATTCAAGCCTTAAATTTTAAATTTCATGATTTTCAGCATATATATCAATAATTGACATGCGGAGAAATAAGCTTTTTTGTAAATTTTTTTAAAATACATTTAGCATTTTTCATAAATTAATTAGAATTATTTATATTCTTAAAGATTAAATGTTTAATCAAATAAGTATATTCTAATATTTATCTATACACAGATTGTCGTTTCTGATACCAATAGTACTTACATGTCTAACAATTGATCGTTCAAAAATCTTGAGAATACCGGTACTTTTTAATACAGGACGCCAATCGTTACATGAGTGTACGTGACAAATTTGTTTACAAGAGCCAAACTAATTAGCAGCCAGAGTGCTAAAAGCCAAGTACTTCTTTAGAACTGATTTTCTAAGGAGCAAAGTGGGTATTAATGCTTCTTATTTATGGAGGAGCTTTATGGCAGCAATAAAGGTCTTGTAGAGAGGTTTGATTTGGAGAATAGGTACTGATACAGCAGTTAACATATGGCATAAAAGATGGCTTCCCAGTCCATCATCTTATAAAGTGCAATATCAGGTGAGGGAAGGATGTGAGGGTTGGAGGGTTAGTAATTTGATTGATCAGTCTCGTGGGGTATGGAATATCTCTCTATTAAGGGATCTTTTTGTGCCTGAGGAGGTGGATGTGATTAGTAGAATCCCCCTAAGTATGAGTAATGCTCCTAATAGACTAATTTGGAGATCTTCAAAGGATGGCAAGTTCACAGTTACAAGTGCCTATCACCTTCTAGGTTAGATGAAGGCCACTGATAAGGGACAATCTTCTCACAGTTCAAGGAAGTGTGAAGTTTGGACTAAATTATGGAAAATCCAGATTCCTAATGCAATGAGAATGATGTTGTGGAGGGCCTGTCATGATTCTTTGCCAACAAAACAGAACCTATTCAAGAGGAAGATGGTTGAGTCTTCATTATGTCCTATTTGCACTTTGGCAGTTGAATCTACTACTCATGCCTTGTGGTCGTGTCCTTCAGTCCAAGATGTGTGGGGTTCCAGTTCGAAGAAGTTACAGAAAGTGTCTATTATGGAAACTAGCTTTCAGGAGCTGGTAACTAACCTGATATCAGTTTTAAGTGCAGAGGAATTGGCAATGTTTGCTGCTACTGTGTACTAGGTGCGGAAAAGAATGAATGCCTTTGTGTTTGAGGATAAGTTTCTGCATCCAGGTACTCTTGTACAAATTTCTGCTCAAGTTGTAGCTGATTACAAAGCTGCACATCAAAAGGAAGGCATTTCAGAAGTTAGAGTGAATTCTGGACAGGTTGCTAATCACTGGTTAGCTCCCCCACCCAATATGCTGAAAGTTAACTGGGATGCAGCTGTGGATGGCATTAGATGCAAGGTTGGAATTTGGGTAATTATCAGAGATCATGCAGGGAAGGTAGTGGCCACATTGCAATCTACCTGAGACTTGTTTCCAGATGCAAAACTGGCAGAGACAACAATAACCCTTAAAGCAGTGGTGTTATATGTCCATTTGAAATTGCAACACGTGATGTTAGAAGGTGATGCACTGAATGTGGTGAATGGCATCAATGGAAAGGTTGAAAATTGGAGCTTAGTTGGACTAATGATTCAAGATATTAAAGGTTTGCTCGTAACATTGCAGCACTGGACAGTGGCTTATGTTCTCAGGAATTACAATGTTTTAGCGTGCTCATTGTTTGTGCTCCTTGTATCCATCGTTTAATGTAATAAGTTGGATGAAGAAAGATTATTTTTCTAAAAAAATTTGTTTCCCTTCCCACGACATGAATTCGGGATCGGAAAGATGAAAAGACCCATTAAAAGATTTAGGGAACATGCAGTACGAGGCTATGATATTTCGGCTAGATATATAGATAACGCATGCAGGCATGTGCAAAATTAAAAGTAGCAATCAATTATTTCGTTATGAATTTCTCTTGCTGAAATTGAGCATTAATATTAACGAATAATTAATATATATTGGACTAGCTTGTTGTCTCGATCTTCGTGCGGTATATCATGGATTTGTCAATCCTAATTATGGCTGGCTAGCGAGGTTCTGATATTCTTATATATAATGATCACAGATCTTTAGGGACATCTCTATGAATGATCCCTTTCATTCCTTGAGTACTGAATCTTCTCCGAGCGGATATAAACAGTACTAGTCGTGCATGTATATAAGAAAGCACGTACGTACAAGATTTAATTACTATATTGCTAAGCATTTCATGGTGATCAGTCAAATTGGCTTTCGGCCGTCATCATGTACGTACGTAAGGGCTTTCACGAGTCAAGGTAATATTTAGCTGGGCATGCATTTAATTATAGCCACAACTACCAAATACAAACAGCGTTACACGTACGTACAAATCACACGCAAAACATGACGATCGATACCCAGCATTAACAGATCAAGCTGATCAATTACATGATTAGTAAGTCAAAGGGTATCATACCACGTATCATGTATAGTAAGTTAGTAACATGAAACGACGGCGCCCTTTAGCTGGAATTTTTGTTTTAATTTTTACGTGGACCTGATCTGATTAAATGGAATTTACAGAAGGTATAAAAGTTACAAAAATAGTCAGCAACATTAATGTTTTCATTTACAACATTAATATTATTAAATCTCTCGATCTCCTTTAATATATAGTACTGACAACGTAACGCGCGCGTAGTTTTGTCTCAACTGCATGCAATAATTTTGCACACTTTTGTCAGCTCCCTCTGTAATAAGGCTATGTTTTATGTATAAATCAGTGCAACTTAGGATGTAATTTTCATGACACATGAGTACTAGTACTTGACAATATGTTAGATTAAAGAGATTTATTTTTTATTTTTATAAACTAGCTAGCTCTCTCTTCGCGTGTGTGTGTGTGTGTATATATATATCAATATTAATGTAGAGATCGAGTTCATTTGTAAGTAAAAGGCTGATCAATATATTATAGAAAAAATAATTATTCACTAAATCTGCAGTGTACGTACGTACGTACAAGCTGTCTAAACCATATGCATACGTCTGAAATATGAATATCCATCCCTCTAGCTAGCATTTGCTCACCGCTCAAATGTGACCAATTATGATATATAGTTAATACCTTTTTCCGTTTTCTCATGTCGCCGTTTCCACAAATTAAAGATAAGCATTATAAATTACACGATCGATCGAGTCACATCCACAAAAAGTATTGATCGATCAAGCAATTACGATTGACATGACATATGGCTACTTAATTTCCAAATGATATGGACATGACGATCGATCGATGTAGATCAAACGTCTAATTTTCTAGGAATAATTAGTTTAATTTCAACATGAGCCACGTCATGAATTGCCATATATATACACACACATATATATATATATATAAATGTTAATATAATGATGTATTAATTATATATCAGTCCGAATTAATGGTGCGATTTTAAATTTATAAACTAATTAATTAGGTGATAACTGATTATTGCAAGATTTTAGATCTCAAAGGGGCACGACCTATTTAACATGAAGTAATTGATCAGTTCTGTTATCTACTGAATCAAAACTAATTCATTTATATTAAAGAAAGATGAAAAATGCACATATTTATCTTCTGATTTGTAATTTCTATATATTATAATGATCAATTTAGGTTTTCTTAAATTATGAAGAAATTAAATTGTAAATAGAGAAATAATACTTTTAGTTGTGAGCGTGTAAGCGCCACACAATAATTTTAAAAAAAATGAATAAATACAGGACATACATAAAAGAAAAAATTTAATAGTAGACTCAACTTTTTTTTCAAAATGATTACATAATATTTATATATTTCACAACTGTATATAGTATTACTATTGTAAATATTATATTCCTTTTAAAACGATAAAATTAACCACCCTTAAAACTCTCAAAAAGTACAAAATATCTTATTAAATTAAAAAAATAAAAATTCAATTAAAAAATACGTTTTTTAATTATAAGTTTGAATTAGAAAATAATTTTCTGGTTTTAATGTTTTTTGAATTTGTTTTATTCATTGAAAAATATTCATGTTTTTTTTCATCGATATACTAAAATAATTGAATGATAACTTGAGAGCTGGGAATCTTAAAAAAGAAAAAAAGAAAAAAAAAGGGAATTTGTGTATCAATTTCTCCCTAATGAAATGAAATTTCTGTTAGGGGAGATCAGAATCTCCTGTTTTTTTGCCAGCTTAATTAATAATACTGACTGTCCACTTGATCTCTATATTTACCTAAATTACTCTGTATTCATGCATGTCTCGTGTCCATATTTAGCTCTTTCTATAAATACGACCCCTAATAACAAGTCTTTACACGGTTATAGCAAAACCACTTTAAACAATATCATTAGTACTTATCGATCGATACTGATTATTTAGCAGTTTGAGTTTGGGAGTGAAGTTTCAGAGAGAGAGATGGATTCGAGGAGATCTTTGTCAGCTGCTCTTTTCATGATCTCAATCAACCTTATCTATTTCACCCATGTTAGTGATGGTAATTGTCACACTTGCCCTAAACCTAATCCAAACCCTAGCCCAAACCCGACTCTTGCCAAGCATAGCTGCCCCATAGACGCCCTAAAGCTGGGAGTCTGTGCCAAGCTGCTTAATGGAACCGTCGGTGCCTTAATTACGTGGTTGGGACCCCACCAGATACCCCTTGCTGCTCACTTCTCGGAGGGCTTCTCGATCTTGAAGTCGCTGTCTGCCTCTGCACTGCCATTAAAGCCAACATCCTTGGCATCAACCTTAACGTTCCCGTTTCGCTGAGCTTGCTTGTTAATACTTGTGGGAAGAAGCTTCCCTCTGGCTTCAAATGTGCCTAGCTAGCTAGCTGGGCCCTTCTTCAGATAATATATATATATATATGTCAATAAAACTTGCTCTAAGAGTGCTACAACTCTGATTGTAATTGTGGTTAATTTCATGCATGGATTTTAATTAATTTGAAATTACGATTGATTGCGTGAATTCACGTTTTTCAAAAAGGGTCAAGGCTTGTACTCTTATTTAAGGAAAATTAATTGGAATGGTATAAAAGAAAAGAAAACATGCATGCAGTATAGTACTCTTCCTGATTAATATATATTAATTATATATCATGCCCATCGACTAATTTGCATATAATATAGTACGTACGTACAATTCAGCAAGCTGTATGCCATGCTTTTCAAAATTAGAATTATTCCGCTTCGATATATCTGCACAAGGGGAACCTTAAAACCCATTTCTCTGGCTGACGAAGTAGTAATTTAGCCAGTTTAAGAATGTACGAATTGCAGCAAATTGTTCAGCCAAGCTGTCATAGGACTTGCAATTAGTTCAAGAGGCATCTGGCCAGGATGTACTCTACCTTGAAATATATCACGTGGGTGGGGCGTCGCAATGAATTGTTACAGGAATATATCGTAAGTCGTGATCTCGATCGGTGTATTGATTTCTTGTTCTACAAATTAAATAAGTTGCAAAACAAACTTTGGATGAAGGGTTTGGCCGATCGAGGTCTCTGTGGAATTAAAGCCCGCGCGCGTGCGTGGCTGCTACCCCAAGGGGTGGTTTAGGTTTAGTGAGCAACGTAGAAAAGTCACTAAAGATCATGCATGTTAACGTTGTAGTAAAATTTGTAGAATGCATTATATATTCACATGACGCATGCATGTGACTTTCAATATATATGGGCCGGCGCCTTTTCCATAATTTTATGCAAGCTAATGATATTGTTTCCACCTGTTTCGATTTCCCTAGCTAGCTTCATGAAGATCAGGCCGGTTGTTTCCAACCAACCTAGCTAGTGCTTAATGCAAGTTTCAGCTTATGAAATTATTATGTGCAAGACAGACACAAGAATACTACTCACGAAGCCGACAAGAATTCCTCTCATGATTAAGCAAAACACTTCCATTAATTAAAGAATTTATTTGAATCAAAAGCTGATATTGTTGAACCGGCCAGTCACGAGTTCGCGTTGAAAATTGGATGGCGGAGTGGTTACTAATTAGGTTGTGTTCAACATGTGAATCAACAGTAGTTTGTACTGTGACGCCGAGAAAAGGGTTAACTTTTCTAAATTAAATTGCTATATATCTACTTATATTAATTCTCGTGCCGACACCTTTTTTTTTTTTTTTAATTTAGTAATTAAAAAAATATTTTTTAATAATTTTGCATGTGATTTATTTATTTATTTTAAAAAATATTTATGATGATTAAAAAATATATAAAAAGAGAAAAAAAAAATACACTACTTGTCAAAATATTTTCTCGACACATTCCGGTCATCGGTGGCCACTCTTATTATTTTGGATAAAATCATTTCATATCGAATTTCTACGCAACTGCCTAATCAGAGTACTGTAATTTGTTTAATTTATCACCTATATATTAATATTCTTTTAGGTACAGTAAATTAAAAGAGATAAATAAAGAGATAAAATGTATATTAGTTAATATGTAATATCTTTCACTCGTTGTATACAGACCACGAAGAAGGTAACATGAGAAAAAAGAAAAAAAACATTTGGGTGCAGAGGCGCCCATATTGTTTTAGAATTTTTTAGAAGAGAAATATATTTGTAGTTATAGAAAACGTAAATGTTATCTACTTATTTTGAAAAAATTAAATAAATATGATTTATACAAATTTTTTTTTAATACTAGACCACATTCTTTTTTTTTTTTAAATTCACGACATTTGCACAACTGATCATGACTCTATCTAGTATTACTCATCTCAAAATATCTTTAAATACTACTGAAATTATTGAGTTAAAATTTTTTATTGAGTTTTGAGAAATGAGAGAGAAAATATTGAATAAAATTATAATAAAATTAAAAAATTATTTGAATATAAATTTTTAATATTATTTTTCTTTGAAATTTAAAAGTTGTATTTTTTTTTTTTTTATGTTTTGTCCGAGAGTTTGAAAAGATTATTATGATTAGGTATTGATTAGATGAAAAAGTTATAAATTAAAAATTAAAAAAAAATTATATTTAGATAATATTTAAAATATATATATATATATATGAATGATAAACACTTGTGATTCCAAACTCTCTCTTAAAAAGAGGGAGCTTCTACCATTCAGTAGCCCATGGACGTCCCCATTGAGTCAATAACTCAAAAAGAAATAAGGCCTAGTTCTACTAATGGGCTGGACCGTACAAAGTTATCACGAGGAAATAAAAATCTTTGTGCAGCTTCAAGATGCTTGCATGGCATCATGTGATCGTAAGTACTCCGACCAAGAAATGCTGAAAAAGATGTCATGTCAACACCACAAAGCATATTTATCACCGGAGATAAAAACGTCGATAGGCCGAAAATAAAAATTGATGTCATGAAAGCATTTCATGATCAAGACGGGCATAAATTCGTGAGTTTATTGGTAGAGGCAAAAGTGCTTGTATATCAAGAAAAGTGATAAACTTATAATTAATGTACAATTAATTTACTACTGATCTATTTAAAATGAATGATTGTTAAGTAAAATTAAAATTATATTTTAAAGAGGTGTCACAATTACATTGGTTGATTTAAAATGAGTTGTAAATTAATTATAAACTAATTGTAGGCCGTATATCATTATCCGAAAATCAAAAATAATATGATTGAATCACTTCCATTTGAAAAATTCTGTACATCATATATACTACCATCCTACTTCCATCCAATTAAGTAAGATGTGGTATATTTATCACTATTAAATGATTATTTATTGCATATTTTTTTATCATCTAATAGTGATGAATGTGCCACATCTTATTTCATAGGATGAAAGTAGGATGAGAGTATGATGTATATTATTACTCGTTGCTTAGCCATAATTGAAGAATAGAGGAGAGAGAGAGAGAGAGAGAGAGAGAGAGAGAGAGAGAGAGAGAGAGAGAGAGAGAGAGAGAGAGAGAGTGGCGAGCATGGAGGCTCACAAACAGAGCTGCAGTGAAGAGTAAAACCAATGAAAAATAATGCAGAAGAGGAGAAGAGAAGGCTCGGATTTGTAGAAAAACAGTAACAAGATCATAGAGATTAAAATGAAAGCTATTACAAAACAAAAAAATGAGGAGGAGAGTTACGGCACAACCAGATTTGCAGATGAAGAAAGATGAAACCAAAAAATCTTCTCAGAGCACGGGTAGAGGAAAAAAAAATGGAAATGCAATGGGATTTTTCACAAACTTGAACCCAAAATACTAAGGGAGAGAGAGAGAGAGAGAGAGAGAGAGAGAGAGAGAGAGAGAGAGAGAGAGAGAGAGAGAGAGAGAGAGAGAGAGAGAGAGGCGAGCATGGAGGCTCACAGATAAGGCCTGCAATGCAAAAAAATATGGGAAATAAAATGTAATGAAGAGAAGGGAAATACACGGGTTTAGCAAGGGAAGAAAAGAGGATCAAAGAGAGAAATAGGAAAGGAATAAAACCAAATGAAAATGAAGCAAGGGAGCTAAGGCAACAACTTTAATTTGCAGAAGAAAAGAGATGAAACTAAGAAGATGAAGAAAAAGGAAGGCAGTGGCATGCAGAAGAAGAAGAAAAGAAGAAGAAAGCCCTAAAGGCTGGCTATAATGGCACCTTTTGAGGAAGAGAGGATTGGGCTGAAAACAAGCCCACAAGTTGGGCTTCATAAAGCCAAACTGGCTTGGCCCAAAATAAAGAAAACCCACTACAAACAAGCCCTATTCGAAAAATGCAGGTCTAATAAAATAAAAAGACACAAAAAATAGAAAAAAGGTAAATAAAATCACTACAACTAAAAATTTATAAAATAAAACAATAAAGCCCAACAATGAAATAAATTAAAATAGAGAGAAATTTGAATACTAAACAATAATTAATATTAAGAAAGCACATTAAAATAAATTTCATAACTTAGTAATCACAAAATAATACAATGAAAATCACGTTAAATTTAAAACAAGAGAACCAATATTACTAATAAATAAAATAATTATTTAATTAAAATACACAAAAATATGGAATATCACAAAAGAAGCAATTATGTTGGGCAGTAATGAAACACTAGCCCAATCCATTGGTACAATTTTCATTGGACCATACTATGTTGGGGCAGGGATGGACGACCATGTTAGCCCGTAGGGTTTTCTCTGATGGGTAACTCATAGTCTATGAATGGTCCTCTAAGCATGTTAGAAATTGTATATTTTTCCTAATGGTTTCCTAGCAAATTCTTAATACATGTGTGCTGGCAAGAATTAAAGTACTGATCGTAGTAGTCAATTTGTTTGTTAAAGCTCATTTGTAATATTCTACTAATTATATTACTTGTATAAAAATTGAAGTAATGTCTTCTAAACTATATATGACATCAACTATTTTTACAAGTTCTATAAAAAAATATATTATTTTTGTCAAACAACTATTTGATCCAATTAGGCAAACGTATTTTGCACGTTACTTTGACATAGTGTATATATCTGCAGTTAGGAAACATAGAAACCTTCCTATGGAGGATTTTTTATGTTTGGACTTTTTAGCAAACTCATGATATTGATCTTTCAATCCAAGCTCCTGTAAGCATGCACATGCATACATATCCATCCATGCAATTCCGTTCCTATCTTTTAATACTCATAACAAATTCTACGCATGACGACATATTTTCCATTATCCTTATAAGTTCCGATTCAAATAATATGGAAAGCCTCTTAAATCTTTCGTATTATCACATGATGTTATATAATTAAAGAGTTATTTTATTTTTAAGTTAGCGTGTAGAGTACACCATCTACATTATTTAAATGATACGATTTGAATTATAAGATTTATTATCAAAATCAAATTATGATATATAAATATTTTACTACTATACAAGTCATGTAATCTATACACCTGCTTGAGAATATAAATTTTCATAACTAAATATTAGGAAAATGCTATCTACATAGAATAAGCACTCCATTCAAAGGCCTTTACATGGCTACACACCATCCATATGACATTGTGTGTACTGAGTACGTATAATAATATTGTACTATGAATAGAGGACTCAATATGCGATGATGTCATCCATACATAGGACTCGGAATGTATAATATTGTGTGTAAAATTGTGAGTATGTGTAGACTACTCTAAATGTTAGTAGTTATATAAGCAATCTCAGCATCATAACATGACTAGTTTGTGATAAGATAAAAAAAAAATGTCGCACAATCTACATTATAAAATTAGTAACTAATAATTTTTTTGTTGTTTAGAGGTATCATCCTCATGATGAGCTATATATATTATATAGTATGCATGCAGGTCATGTAGCACCAATATTGAGCAAAACCCAAATCATGAATAATTTTTCCCCCTTTTTGTGAGAGAAAAAGCTATACATATTGTAATTAAGATGTCGATAAGTCCAATTGCCCCATCCACAAATGGCATCGATCATCATGTAGGTACAGAGTTTTCAGCTTCGGTCTTCAACTCCTATTATTGTTGCTAATTAAAAACCAGTCCAATTCCTAGATTCTTTGCAAGCCGCTAATTGTATTAATTAATGTTGTCTGGTGATTGGCTCTTGGAGGACATGAAAGATCATTAATTCGAATTTTTGGGATCCCGCCTGGCCTGCAGATACCATCATTATATATATATATATATATATATATATATATATATATATATATATATATATATATCATATCGGACATAATAATCCACAATATGATATCAGTATCATTCTTGTAGTACATATATATGTTCTTTGATTAATTATAAATTATTTCCAAAATGTACTGTGTGAATATATAGCATGGGAATTAATTCTCCAAGCTCATGTATTCAGTCGACATTCCAATAAAAATTAAATAAAAAATAAAAATAAAAGCCCAATCAATTCTCACGTGCTCAATTAATTATTTGTGGTTCAAAATTATTTCGACGTCATGATCTATGCAAGTTCACCTTTACTTCTCCTAGCCTCGACAAGTATATATTGCATATATATTATAATATATGTATATATACATATTAATAACAAAGTTAATAAATGAAAGGGGTCTTGATCATGATGAAACTCAATTACATGGCAATATGCATTGGATCAAATGCGTCAATTATCCAGCTAGCTAGTTGCCCTAAAAGTTTCATAATTAGAAGTACCCGCGCGACCTTTCGAAAATTCTAGTATTTAATTGTCGCTTGTGTCCTAGCTTAATTCATTAATTCGTATCTTGACACATCATGGGAAGAAAGATCAGTAGATGACTCGGCTACAGCTTGCATGCGACATATGTGGCGAATTATAATGGTTAATTTACTCCCATCTGTTTTACCAAAAAACTTAAAAACTTTACATGATGACTCATGCAGTCATGCAATATTAGAACGGAGTGTTCTCTCTCATGATACGTTGTTGACCCGAAATTGGATATTTCCGGCCACCATGATGGCTTTGACCAGGCCCCACCATCTAATCGAATGGGGGAATTATTGATCTGAGAAGGTAAGGAATTAAAGATCATTCTTGATTGCTGGAAATATATGGTCCTCAGATTGCAAACGTGAACCTCTAGGTATCTTGTACATGTGGAGGAGATCAAAGAGAGCTTACATCAAATGTTATCCAGAATGCAGATAGTAGATTAGTCACGTCCTCATCATGTATTTATGTGTGAAGACGATTAATCGAATGGCTGTATATGTTATCGACCTTTAACATACACTTTTAAAATTAGATAATATATATGTATAAGAATAATCCTAAATTATTATTCAATATTCTATATATGCAAGCTGCAGCTGGGTGGTATGTTGGCAACAACCGATAGCAAATTATTAAATATAAGTTATGATCAATATATAACTAGTACTTAATTATATATTGTGGTCCATTCTTTCATGCCAAGTAAGCACAATTAATTGAGAGAAGGAAGTTTCATGAAGAAACAAATGATCACGAGGGAGGCCATTGGAAGTTATTAATAGGGCATTGTTAATTATTTCTTTCAGTGTAGATCATTAATTGGAACGTCTTGAGCAAAACTATTGTACTATGGGAACCTGCCCGGCTTATTTAGCCTTAATATTGGGTGGAGGAATCATGCCAGAGGCCGGCGGCATGACTTGTGATCTTTTAAAATATAAACACATGTACACATATGTATATAGATAGTGCATTCGTAGAACTGACAACTCCAAACATTAAAATTAAAACGCCATAAATCAGAGACTTAAATATTAGGTGTGACGTCCAATAATTAAATGAATATAGTGGTACTTTTTTCTTTGTTTTTCTGAATAAGAAAATAGATCTGACTCGTTGGTTATACGAGATTTGTAAATTGTATTCACCGATGATGTATTGTTGGCAGTTCCTGATGAACTATGTTCGATACAGTATTTTCAAGTTTGGTTCTCTCTTTAGATTGACAATAACCGCTCAAACTTCCAATGTCATAGGGACAAAATAACTGACATCTCCTACTGTTTGACATGGCCCCTTTCCTTACAGCTTGTACAAGATGAAATATTATTGGGAGCAGCCCCTGTTTAGGAGCAGCCGGCGCACACCACACGTGGCAGGGGCGAAATGACTAAACTCTCCCCAAGTTCCGTTCCCTCCCTCAGTTTTGGCAAATATTTGATTTTTGAGAAATGTAGCTCGAGCTCTGTAGCTGCATTCCCTCCCTCATTCCGTCCCCCTACCAGCACTTCCCTCCCTCGTTCCGTCCCCCTACCAGCACTCTCAGCCCACTCTCCGCCTCATCTTCTTCGATCTCAAACCTCGAAAACCACCGACGCGAAGCCCTCTGTGACACGATCTGGGTACGAATGTTCTTTGCTTTTTGCTTTCCTTGTGAAATGTTTATTTTACTCTCACTAACAACACGCCCTTCACCCACGACGGGAAGAACACCCCCTTTCTCCCATATCCTGTCTCCGGAGTCCGAACTGCAGCTCTTTTCTCCCATCTCAAGCAGCCGTCCGTTCGACGCAGAATCACTTGGAAAGAGGGAATCTAGGGATCGCCACAGCTCCGATTTGTGAACAGTTAGGGTATTTCTTTGGTCTGCTATTTTTTGCTCATTAATCTACGATTGGGTCTGCGATTGTTCAATGGTCATGAACCGACTGAGTTTACTCTGTTTTCTAGTGCTCCTAATCTGTCTTATTATCATAGTAAAACGCTTACCCACTGTGTGTATTTTCTAATCTTTAGATGAATATACTCTATCATGAATGGACTTAAAAATTGCAGACAGATCACTTTGTGTATTTTCAAATCTTTATATCCTACTCGTGACAGATATATTGTTTAGTTTTCAAAATCATTATATCATGAATGTTGGGTGATAACGAATTTTTTGGTGAACTCTACCAGGAGCAGAAAGTTTTCTTCCTCATCTCCGAATCTTATATACTTAATTTGGATTAACCTTCACTATAGCATTTTTTTATGATACAACTGATAAGAAATTCTAGAATTTGTTTTTGTTATCCTTTTATTCAATTGGCTCGAGTGATTAACCTTCCTGCAGGTCCCCTCGCACTAACATTAATGATGTCTTGATGATTTAAAACACTGGAATGTAAGTTCCCAGTGTCTGCACATTCTGAAGAGAACCTCAATAAAACCAATAGAGTTTATTGAGGTTCTCATGGGTATTCTTTTCGGATTTCATAATATTTTATTGAAATGCTACAGAACCATGAGTTCGACTTCTCACATTGGGAGAAATTTTCTTTGCTTTTTCAAAATCAATCATGTCAGCATCTCAATCATCATCTGTACTTAATGATTATGTCATGGATTCTCCAACTTGTTCGTGTGGTTTGAAAACATTACTTAAGACATCTCACACGTCGAGAAATCCTGGAAGGAGATTTTTTGCTTGCCCAAACTATAAAATGGTAAAAGCAATTTGATGGTTTGCTTTGTTTTGTTTTACCTAATGGTTTGCTGCTTGGGTGTATTTTATCATATTAATTGGGAATTAATATTGTGTGTAGGGAGAAGCAAAGTGTGAATTTTTTGTATGGGCCGATATACTTCATTTGCTAGAGCAAAATTTTCGTGCCCGTGAGAATAAGGCAACAAGTATTTCGTGGAATGATGTATTACAACGCGAGTATGCCGTTCGGAAACGGGAAGATAAAGTGAGAGAAATAGCAAGAATTTGAAAAGGCAAAAGCAAAAACTTCTGTGTTTCTACTGGATTCTGACATTTGTAATAGTATTTATTTGGTTCGGATAAATTCTATGTAAAGTACGGTGTTATGAACTCTTTTGGGTTTTGCATGGTTCTTTTGAAGTGCACATGGTTTGTGGACTAAGACCATGTATGTAAATTGTATGGTGTTAGCCTTACCGTGTAAAGAAGAACTTTTGTGCAATTAAATTGTCTTTGTAAACTTTAGCAAAGTGTCATTTAGTGACATTGCTCAAAACACGGATGCTAGAGCATTTAAGTTTTTATGCACTGAAATTATTGTTAAAGGCATTTTCTGATCCTCATCTGATTTACCCAGGGCAAGGTGGATTTATGTTTTTACCCAGTTAATAAGAGAATACGTTGGAGCATTTTTTACTCATTTGATTGATTACTTGTGCTGCTGTATTTATCAAGTGTTTGGCAAAATTGTTATTGATATATTATAGCATCCTGATGGCACTTCAAAATCTTACCTTATCATAGTTAATATACGGTCCATTCTATTTGTAGATATGGTAGATCGAAATTAATAGATGTAGATAAAAAGTCAACTTCAATATGGTAAGCTATTTTACATATTGGAATGTACAAAAACAGCCATCAAGTATGTCTAAATTTTCGAAATAGCAAAGTGTCAGATTTTAACACATATCCATTGGATTCTAGGCACATCACATGAATGGACAATCCAATAACCATTCAAAATCTTTGAAAAAAGATTTAGATCTTCATTTTAAGTGCAGCCTCCTCGAACTGAGATCTATAAAGTTGCATCATATAGTGCATTCCGATTGAATGGTTCATATGTACTGTAGGAAAAGAGGATGCCTGTTAAACTCAAGTTTCCTTAGATAGACATCTCCAATTGATCAACGAGACCTATAAAGGGATCAAAGCATAAATGCATAAATAGAAAATACTTTCTGGCAAATAAAACTATTTTACATTACAAAACACAATTTCATTGCAAAAAATAGTTTAGTAAACATCAAGAAGAATAATTCCACACAACCTATTTTGTCACTTCTAGATTTATTCAACCAATGGTCAGAATTTATAAAAGTATTATTCATCGAAAGAATGTCAGTTTTCAATATGCGTACAATAAGTATATTATTGTTCTTTTCATGCACAATTACTTTTACAGGTGCCAGTGATTCAATATATGCATGTGAAGTATTCTTGTGAGTGTTATCTTATGAAGTTCAAGAACAACATAAAAACATAAAAAACCCTGAGTACAGTGCTAAAAATGGCAGCTAGGTCATGGTCACCGTTGATTATGCTCAAATGGTTACTTAAATAGGTAGATGCTTATATGGAGTCGATGCATGGTCCAGCTATATATATATATATATATACCTAATTAATTCCAAATTCTAAAAGTAAGTGATCATTTATTGGCGGTTGACTTGGTTTAATTCTGACACAATATTGCCTTACCTAACTATTTGGAAATATTAAATTCTTTTGGCTGCAGATTCTACCACAATATAATTCCTTACCTAAGTACACAGAATTACCAATTCTCTTGACGCAATATTTATCAATATATGCATCCATGCATTGTGAAATATTAATTTGCATTGCTGGTTCATTACTGCTGCTGTTGGTATCCCTATTACTGTTACCATGCATCATCTCAGTACCCATGAAAGGGAGATTATAAACTGCCAATAATTCAAAAAAAATACTACGTATTCTTGTTGCCGAAATCTTAGTGCAGAAACAACAAGATAAAAACCCAAAAATACAAGAAGTAAAACTGTGGTATAACCAACTTATGTTACAAGAGTGCAGATATTAAAGAGTAAAAAGTAAACATAGCTTGGATCAAAGTCAGGTGTTAACCCCTAACCAAACTATAGCTTCATCCAAGTAAGAGAAGTTTTGTGCTTCTCACAGATTCAACAGCTACCACATAAATAGGAAGTTCATGATTAGTTTAATAATTTAGTCTTTTTTTTTTTACTGTAGCATAAAACATGAAGCTAAATCTCATGTGAACTGGTAGAATACCAGCTGCTGTATTTATCACTAGCATCAAAACACTGAAAATTTAGGCATGTGTCAAATAGGTAGATGGATGGACCCAAGTAGAGACACATGTCTATTTCGTTGTCAGCATTTGTATGGGACACCAAACAAAGAGAATTGCATGGTCCTTGATACTTTAGATCACAACTTCTCCCATTCACACACATAAATAGAAAATCTGTTTGGGCTTCAACAACTCTAACATATTAAATTATAAGGGATAATGCCATTAGACGGTAAACGAAATACATATGACAACAACTACCTGGGGAAATAAAACCAATTAGAGCGCAATCCCAAATTACTGTAGCCACTGCTTTCCTTACTGTTTCTATTGTTTCTGGGACACCATCCTGAATTAGTAACTACATACCACCTCATCAGCATTTAAATAAGGATAGAATTAAGAATCAGCAGAAAAGACCCACCATCACAAAGGATCAGATTAGGAAAATGAAACTTCTCCTTACAAGTAAACTACTACAGCCCAAAAATATGTTACTCACCTGTAGACGGTCTTCTATTGCAGTAACACTGAAATTTTGCAACGAATGTTCTAACCTTTAGTAACCATCAGCAATTCTCATTTTCACATTTCAAGTGCCATACTGCTGCCATTTTCAACTGAGTCAGGGCAAAGTAAAGCCCAGCAACATCTAGGAAGCTTTCAACAGTTCCTGAAAAAAAATATCATATGTTATCAAGGTTTTCCCACATGCAAATATGGGTAATAGAAAATTCTAAAATTACTGTTATAATGCAGATTCCAAAACATTGTCGTTGAGGCTTAATTGAGCTCTCACTTGTTCACAATAAGGTCGATCGAGATCTGTAAGCTCCTCCCTCATCTACACCAACATTTTTTACTCACAAAAAAGTCGGGTTTCTCACAAAATCAATGTTTACAACCTGTAAAGGGAGATTGAAATGCCATCAAGTATTAAGTAAAAATTGTTAAATAGGCTAGGTATCTAAATGAACAAAATAATATTACCAAAAATGTTACTACCACCCTTTACAAAAATGAACTTGGTTAAGGTTGAGATCCCAGGCTTTCACCCAATTAACTTTCATCTACCAAGAGTTTCCTACAAGTCTAAGTTCCATGGAAAATTTCCATAGATTAGAATTTCAACTACAAAGTATCAAGTAGGCTAGGTGTTTCGACAATTATTACCTGTTTTTTTCTCTTTGTTGCCATCTTCTCTACGGTTGGAACCCTTCTCTTATTTGGAGGTCTCCCTTTCCCTCGAACGACATTAGGGCTTAAAATCTGTTTACCCTTATCTTTCTCCACCGTTGGGTTTGCCTGAGTTGATTGGAATGTCGAGTCACACGTTGAACCGATGCATGTTTTATCAAACTCGTCAACATAGTGCAGAAATGCATGGACTTTGTCAGTGTTTGAGGATATTTTGGCTGCTAATTTCGAACATCTTTGGATTATCAGCTCGTAATTACACGTGTCTGACCTACCCCGCACGTCATCATAACTACTTCTGATTAGTGTGTAATGCTTTTTTAAGTCCTTTCTCCATCGATCTAGGAAATATACATCTGGCAGCACATTAATATTTTTCAACTTACAAACTTTAAGTACATGCCTACATATAATCCCCCTCATCTCAAATAATCCACAAGTGCATTTTACCTCACACTCATCTTCATTATAGTAAACTGAGTAATGAACTCTTTTGGTTTGCTCATTAAACGATATTTCATCCAACACATCAAATGTTAAAATGCAACCTTGTGCGCTTACCAACCAACAATTACAACACATTAGGCCCATCAACTCTCGTTGGACCTCCTTAAACTTTGCATTGGTATAGACTTTTTGAAACTGCTTCTCAATGTTGAAAGGGGAGACGCAGGGGATAGTTTGGTTGCTACAATTGAAATTAGTAGTTGTCTCGACCTCCACTTTCTTTCTAAGAGCATTATCGAATTGATCGACAAATTCCTTCAATGGCGTCCCAGCATGGACATACCCGTCAAAAAATGCATTCATACTTTCGGACCTTTGCGTTGTACTCATTCCAGCCCAAAATACACTCTTGAGGAAGACTGGAACCCAAAAGGACCTCTCCTCATATAAGGACTGAAGCCAATTGTTGCCAAACAGATCATACTTTGCAAGTAGTTGACCCCAACTCTCCTCAAATTCTGTGGTGGTATGTGAATCATATAATGCAGACTGAATGTCAGTTTTCAACCCATAGTTGAATTTGGCATGCGATCCTAACTTCTCTGGAAGTTTGCCTATTATATGCCATAAACAATATCTATGGCGAGTTTCAGGGAATACAGTAGCAGTCGCATTCTTCATCGCTCGATCTTGGTCGGTTATGATAGCTTTGGGCGCCCTACCCTTTATGCAATCCAACCACATTTGGAACAACCAAACAAAACTATGTGTGTCCTCGCTTGATAGCAATCACGCCCCGAATAGTATGGACTAGCCATGATGGTTAACACCAACGAATGGAGCAAAAGGCATACCGTACCTATTTGTTAGGTACGTTGTATCAAAGGATACAACGTCTCCAAAATACTAATAGGCGGCTCAACTCCGTGCATCAGCCCAAAATACATTCTGTAGCCTTCTATCATCATCCACATCCATGTAAGAAACAAAGCCATCGTTCTGATCTCTCATTCTTTTGAAATACTCATTAAGTGCATCGCTACCTCCTTTACCCAACCTTAAGTATCTAGTTTTGTCAATATAATTCCTACAATCTTTCTCTTGAAAAGCCAAATTCTCATAACCCCCCGCGTCAACAACAAGAGAATAAAAGTTCTTGTGCATTCGTATACCAGCTCTATCATTCAGATCGAGGATCCTTTGACTATATTCATCTAGATGCTTGTGTGACCGAAATAGTCTACTTTTCTTGGGGCTTAAAATAATATGGTTGTGAGAGTTTTCTACAGTAGTCAAAACCCACTTCTCATGGCAGTTCAACGTTGCATTTACCTTCACCTTACAACCCGTTTTAATTGTTGCTCGTGGCTTTGAGATATTAGTGTTTGGCTTCGAATAGTACTTTCCGCTACGGGCACAACCAATAGTCAGATACACAGGCCTCCCATCATCATCTCTTTTTGTCCTCTGTGTCCTTACGCCAAAACCCTCTTGCTTGGCATACTGCTTATAGTAGGCAATAAGCTCTTTCTCACTGTCAAACTCCATACCGGATCTTGGTGGTTCAACTTGTACCTCATCATCTGGGACAACAGTGCTACCCTCTAAATCTTCATTTATGTCGAAGAACATTTCTATGAATGGAAACATAAGGATGAATTAGCATCAGTACAATATTAGCATCATTAAATACATAGAATCGAATAGTATAATACCATCAGCATCATGACAACTTCCAACATTTTCTTCAAATTCAAATTCTACACTATTTGGTGTCATTGACGCGGGAGGCTTTTCTTGCCTCAAGTATTCCGGATTACTTGACGACTGGTACTGATTATAAGGTGACATCTGCTCAATAGCAGCACGACGTTAGAAAAAATGAAATGACTTTAAACAAATTAAGTAACATGTAGATTTTTTGAATTTTGATAACAAACTCAAATATACCCGGAATGAATTTTCAACTCTAATAAAATCCTCCAAATTACTCGGCGGAGGGTAGGGAATCTCGTGAGGATGCTGCTATTATGCAATTAGTTAGATGCATAAGCATTTCAAACACACTTTAATAGAAAATAATACATCGACCTGCCTACTCACATGGTCGACATTTGGAGATCCAAATAAATTCTGATGCGTGTAAAATGGCTGTGAAGTCGACGTCGAAGGTCTGGGTGCCATTCTATCTTCCTCTTCCCCTATCACACTAAAATTAAGTCAGTCTTTCGAGGCTTTAATTCAGACTGCACAAAAGAAGAAAAAGTTTATTAAACTGTCACAGTTAATATAGAATCTCACACTTAAAAAACAGTTCCTGAAAATATTATTGCTACAAATAGCATTTTTTGCTAGTGGCCCTTATTAATGCAACCTATCAATAAGGGCAAAGATCCAACACTGTTTATTTGGATATTATTCACAATTTCTAAATTTATCTATTCAACCTATGAAAAAGAATAAAAATACTAGGACCAAAAAATTTCTAAATCAGGTTATGCACTTAATTGGGAAATCCAAGATGGAGCTCTTGCCTCACAACATGCACAGAAAGATCTTCGTTAAAGAGAATAGTGTTAACTTTCAGTGGACTTGAAGACAACAAGAAAAATAGCAATTGGCTGATTCCCAAAATTCTGAAATCACATTTGAATAAACAACTGGCCTGGAATCAGTCTTGGCAACTAGCATATAGGACCCAAAGTTAACACTAAAATTAAGTTATTGCATGAATGGAAGTAGTTCTTGAATAATTTCATAACCAAGTCATGGGGAGAAGCATTTCTGCACTACAATTTATAGCAGATAATAGAAATGATGAAAGCGAAATCAAAGGAATTTGAATTCACATAAGAAAGACAGATTAACATTATGGTTTTAGGTCTTATTTTTGGCTACATCTTAGAGTTTTTTATAAATGAATATCCTATTTTTATTTTGTGTATAGGACGGATTTGGGCAGGACACAATATACAGAAGTTCGATTGTCCACGAATATGGGATTGTTACATCTTGTTAAAACTCAGACTCTTGTTAAAACATTATGGTTTTATTTTTGCTTTAATCAAATATAGTGTTCCGTGACTTATAAAAAAAATAAAAAAGTGTTCCGTGTCTTATGAGATCTGATAACAAAAAAAGCCACATTCTAAGACGCATATCCAAAAAAGAACAACCAAGAATATGAAACGATGTTTTCATTTCCAACGTTGTATGAAATGGCTTAGAACAGAAACCTTACAGCACTTTTCATCACTCTACTACCAACCAACCAAAGTGATAGCAGCCGTGAGTCCGGCCTTTGTGTCATCATTGCCAAAAAAGTCATCAATGGTACAATGTAACCTTTTTCATTTCCATAAACTCAAAAATTCAAAGAAATGTACTTTCTAAAAGGAATGAGAAACTAAAATTAGAACCACAAATTTTGAGAAAGAGACTATATTAGTAGCACAGTTTTGAGACAGAACAACAACCATGATATTCCAGGAAATGTAGAACTGCTAGAAGCGAATAAGAGGGAGACAGTACCAGTTCCCTTGGTTTGCCTTGGAGCACTGAACTCAATGATCACGCCGATGAGGTTCACATTTTGAAATTGATGGAAGCAACGGCGTCTCTTATCTTCAAGAACTTGTAGTCATCGCAGATAAAGCAAGCAATGTATGAAAGAGGAAGCTGCATTGCAAGAAAACAGAGATGCTTGAAAATAGAGCTCGAAACCAGCGGTCAAAAGCCATGCAATTTTTTTTTTCCATGCCCTAATTCGAAATATCCATCTCTCAAAACCCAAAACTCACATATCCAAGTACATGATGAACGTAACCACATGAAAGTTCACTTTTCACAAACTTTCTATTACCTTCGTATGAGCAACGCCGGCGGCCAAAGAGTTTCAGGGATTTTGCAATCCAAAAATTACATTATTTGCTTGTTAAAGGATTTCCCGAGGAGCGGCGGCTTCGTATAAGCAAAGTGGTGACGCTCGGTGTTTTTGAGTGGAGAGCCGGCATCGCCGGGTGTTGTTAGAGACCTCGGTCAAGTCCCTAGACAATAAGTCCTTCACGCCAATGGTGGCCTTTTGATGACCGAACCTTGGTTCCTCTCTTGCTTGGCTCACGTGCAAAGGTGGTCAATATGACCACTTGGGGATGGTGGGGTTAAGTATTTAGACTAAGATGGGTGTATGGAGTGATGGAAGATGAAGAGTGATGGTGTGGTTCAAGGGTGATGGGCGCACGGCACTAGTGAGTGCTATGGTGTAGGCGCCACTTGGAAGATAGGCTTAGGGTTTGGATGATGTGTTTAGGATTTGGAAAGGGTAAGATGGGTGGCTAGGATTGAAGGTGAGTGATGTGGAGGGAATGGCTAGGGCTGGCCAAAATTTGATGTAGGAGAGATTTTAGGAAGTTTCCTAAAATCTTGGAAGATGATTTCCCTCAAATCTTGGAGATGACTCTCCTAAAATCTTGGGATATGATGGATGATGTATATGGCTGGCTATGGAGTATGGAATGGGTCAACTAGGGTTCCTAAATTATAGGAACCTTGATTGGCAATTAGGGTGGGTGGCTAAGGCATGAAAGATGGAGCAAACCACTATGGAAAGTGGACTAACACTTGTGTGAGGCGATTTTGGGGTTTGGACGGATTGAATGAGCCAACTTCAATAAGAATACCTCAAGAACAATGATGAACGAAATGAACAAAATGAAGAACATGCATGAACAACGAAGAACACTCGAGTGCAAAATGAAGAACACTCGAGTGCAAAATGAAGAACACCCAAGAACAATAGCAAAATACTAATGAACTTGAATGAACAAACACGTAAAAAGGATAATCAATACTTGATTCACGGATTGCACAAGTAATGAATAAACCTCATAGATTAATAAACACAACTTGGAATCACAAATTGCACCAAGTTGCAAGAACAAGATAAATTGAATCACACTTATTCACGAATTGTAAAGTGTGATTCTCTCTTTGGGATTCACGAATTGCACCCAAAAAGCCTAAGTGCAAAGGCACCAGTTTGTGATCTCTCAAACAATAGTCTTCCCTCTAGGAGTTTTGCCAAAAGATTCTAAAGCAAATGAAGGAGGTCCTATTTATAAGAAAAATAAATTGGAAACCCCTAATAGGTCCCTAAAAAATAAATAAATAAATCAAATTAAATAAATAAAATAAATAACAAGATAATGGCCATGGACTAAGGCTAGCCATGGCATGCATGGCCCGTGGTGGGCTAGGTGGTGCACGGTGATCAGGTGGTGCGGTCATGGCTTGCTGGGTGGTGAGCCATAGTGGTGCGTGGCATGGCTGGCTGATAGTGAGCCAGGGTGGTGCGGCATGGCTAGCTGATGGTGAGCCATGGTGGTGCACGGCATGGTGGGCATGGCTTGCTGAAGGTGAGCCATGGTGGTGCACGGCATGATGGGCATGGCTTGCTGAAGGTAAGCCATGATGGTGCAAGGCATGGCTCAGGCTGGTGGCCTGGGCGCTGAGTTTGCAAGGCATGGGCTAGAGCCATGCGCTGGATGGCATGCCTGGTGGGCATGCCACTGACCTGCTCCGCAAGGCATGGGCTGGAGCCATGCGCTGGATGGCACGCCGCGAGGCATGCCACTAACCTGCTTTGGAAGGCACGGGCTGGAGTCGTGCGCTGGATGGCGTGCCTGTGGGGGCACGCCACTGGCCTTACTAGGTGGTGTGGGGGCACGCATGCATGCACGCTCAAGGGCACACGCAAGCCTGCACGCATGGTCTGCGCGCAATCAGTAGCCTTCATGCTCGCCCGCTGCGTGTCATGGTTTGAGCCAAGGCATGCAAGCAGACTAGCCATGTAACTGTCCTGACCCTCCATGGGTCATGCCAAGGTGTGGTCCTGGGCAAATCTCCTGGGGGTTGTGACAGGTGTGCCGCAGGCGACGTAGCAGCAGTTTCACGGGAGGGAGGATTTCGAAATGCAAAACACCAACCGTATTCCATTTTCTAAAAACGCACGTTTTGAATTATTAAAAAAAATAAAAATAAAAAACGGAAGCCACGTCTAGTGTGCAAGTGTGTAGCTCTACAGTTGTTGTTCCGTAGAACAACTCGTACAAGATACTACGTACATAACCTTTTTTTTTTTTTTTAAATAAAGAAGATGGCACCATAATTTTATTAATAGTCAATATTATTATAATTACTCTAATTATTATACAAAGAGTTGAAACAATCGGCAATAACGACAAATTAAGAAAAACCGACAAACATACCTACATAAAAATGATTAATCTGGTTAAATTAAAGACAAAACATAAAAGAAATCAAATTTGTATGAATCTGCCATCTACGTCGAATAAGGTGTAATCCACTTTGTCGAATCGAACCAAATAACCTTTCACGGCTTGTCCTGACTCCTAATTCTATTAAGGAAAAATATAATTGTAAGTATAATTATATATTAATCTGTATATTAATATGATATAATTAATTAAAAAGTAAATTTTATTAAAAATAGTGTTAATTTAAATTTTAAATATGAATAAATCAGTATTGATACACAAATTAGTACGCAACTATATTTATATGTAACAAAACTCTTCCATTAATAGTCCAGAATGAACAATACTTCATCCATACAAGGGGTTTTTTTTTTTAAATAATTTTAATACTTATTATTTTTATACACTACATTTATTTTAATATTCTTTTATTTTTTCTATAATAAATATATGATTTATAGATAATAAATAGAACAATTCAAACAATTTAATAGGAATAAAATAAAATAAAAATAATTTTTAAATATGTAAAATTTGAGGCGTGGGATAATGAGTTGGATGCTTTTTTCTTCTTCTTCTTCTTTTTTTTTTTCCTTGGCCGGGCCCTATAAATATGGCACTAGCCCTCCAGTAACCTTATTGTGCCAAAGATCACTTCGCTCTTATCTTCCCCCCACCTTCGACCTCCAAAGTTCATAGACAAATTAATAAAATCCCGAATTAAGTATGAGTACTGCCCTGCCCCATACACAGGGGGAAACCCTTCCAGATGCCTGGGAATACAATGGCCGTCCAGCCGAGAGATCTAAAACCGGTGGCTGGATGGCAGCCGCCATGATATTAGGTCTCACATCCACTGTCAGTTCCCTGGCGTACGTCTTTCGCCTTTCTCTTCTAGCTAGCTGTCTAATCCGTGATTCTTTCTTCTTTGGTGTATTTTTCTTCAGGAGTGGAGACAATGGAAAGGTTAACGACGCTGGGTATTGCAGTCAATTTGGTGACTTATATGACCGGAACCATGCATTTGGGCAATGCTACCTCCGCCAACACCGTCACCAACTTCCTTGGCACCTCTTTCATGCTCTGTTTACTCGGCGGCTTTGTAGCCGACACCTTTCTTGGCAGGTACTTAAAATACTCGGATTTTAGTAATTTTCTTTGTATTTGGTATTCAGTATTAAAAGCTTCCTTAAAACCTATTAATAAGTCATGTTTCCTACAGGTATCTCACAATTGCAATCTTCGCAACCGTTCAAGCAACTGTAAGACTTCTTAATTACTTAAGTAGTAGGGATTAGCATGATGTCTCGCAAACATGCATCTATCTTATATGCATGAAATTCAATGATCTTATATTTACTTTTGTTATAGCGATCACAGAAAAACTCACATCTTTGTCTAGAAAATTATTTGCCAATTTTAGACTCTGGCCTTTTGGTGATTAGGGTGTCACAATCTTGACGATCTCAACCGTAATCCCCAGCCTCCGTCCACCCTCATGCGCCGTGAGAACCGTTACATCCTGCATCCCCGCAGGCGGCATGCAGCTAGTAGTTCTCTATATGGCGCTGTACCTCACCGCCCTCGGCACCGGTGGTCTGAAATCAAGCGTGTCGGGCTTCGGCTCAGACCAGTTCGATGATTCGGACAAGGAAGAAAGAGCCCAAATGACTAACTTCTTCAGCTGGTTCTTCTTCTTCATAAGCATAGGCTCCCTCGCCGCCGTAACCGTTCTTGTATACGTCCAAGACAATCTTGGGAGACAGTGGGGTTACGGAATTTGTGCGTGTGCCATTGTGCTAGGTTTGGTTGTGTTCTTGTCGGGCACGAGGCGGTACCGGTTCAAGAAGCTCGTCGGCAGCCCGCTGACGCAGATTGCAGCGGTGTTTGTCGCCGCCTGGAGGAATAGGCATTTGGAGCTACCTTCGGATACGTCCTTGTTGTTCAGCGTTGATGACGTACTTCTAGAAGATCAGGGACTAAACAAGGAGAAAAAGCAGAGTTTGCCCCATACCAAGCAGTTCCGGTTAGTGGTTACGTACCTAAGACCTATTTACCTCAATTAACTTATTAACTGTATAGTAGCTGTTTTCTCCATTCTCCTCGCTATAAAATCTAACTCAGTTTGAAAAAATTTTTATATAAACGATTTTGTAAACCAATTATATTGATGCATTCATCCAATATAATGAGTCAGAAAATAAATTTTATTAAGAATAATATCAATTTAAGTCTTAAATAAGAAGATATCAATATTAATATATAAATTAATACATAAATTTTAAATATAAAAACGTTAACATTGATACGCCTAGTTTGGAGTGAAGCATAAGGCTTATCTGATCTTTAGTGGGTCATAATTGTACTGATGGATAAATATCTGTCAATCAGACACCAGAGTTATTGCTCCAGCCGAACCCTGGCGCCATGAAATGGACAGCCTTGTTTGTTTGGCCAATTATGGATACCGATAACACACGACATGCAGCTTGGGACTATTAAGAGCATTCATATTGGTCTATGTATATGTATATATAAAGTCATATTTATATAATATGAGTTTAAATTCATTTATATTAAATTATACATTTTCAAATATTTACATAGTTATGAACAATACCTTTACATGTTTAAAGATCTACTATTCACTCTCTAAAACATATTTTATTCATTCTTTTTCTCTCCTCCCACTCTCTTTCTACATATTTTGCTTTTAAATATTTTATTACATATTTTACTCATTCACTCCCTAAAAAATATTTTACTTAAATATTTTACATATTTGAATATCAAACCCTATTAAAAAAAAGTAAAATGATAATATTTTATTATTATTTTGTCTCAAATTTGCATAAGCCAATATAGAAATTTTGCTTGTACGGCATATTGGATCTCTAAAAAATGTAATTTTGCATATGCATATGCTTAAATTAATGTGAATGCTCTAATATGTCTGCTATATATATAATTATCTCCTTGTCTGTATTTCCCATCGAAAAAAATCTACCCTTTTGATACTCGATGATCGGAACAAAAATTTATTTCGTGTCATACGTCGTCTTAAGACTAGCAGCCAAACCGATCGTATCAATCCATTTTTCATTCTCCACGTTGTCACGTTAGTACTCAGTTACATGTTCACACCCGAAACATATCATGGGAATTAATAATCAAATCATAGGATGATATGCTGTAACTTGTCTCAATCGATTCTACAGTATTTACAAAGGAATCTAAAATGGAGGGTGCATCACTGCATGGGACGGTAAGACAGTCTGTATCAATCTGGAATCGATTGATCTTAAGCCTACTTGTCTCAGCGTATGATCCCTCCTCCCCCAGCCAGAGCAGTCACTGACACATTAACTAGCCATGTGTTCTGTTTCGTTCCATCACCTTCCATTAATAGGAAAAAAAACATTTTTTTAATAAACTGTCCACGAATGTATAGGTTTGATCTGTCGTAAAAAAAATGATCACAAAAAACAAAAGAAAAAAAAAATCATGCATCATGTGCTCGATGCGGTGTCTGATCTATATATCATACCAATATTAATGAATCTACGAGATATTCACATCATGTTGATGTTATACATGCTCCTCCAATTTAATTCACCGACTGATGTGCACATGACGACACCCTAGTCAACAGGAAAGTAAAACTCCCATTACTTTTAAATTATGGTTGTTAACTTATTATCCCACCAAAGAAACCGGTTTATACTTTCGTAAAGCATTAAATTTTTTTTCTTAATTAATTTAATTGGTTAAATTTACACATGAGCTCTCTCTTTTGCAGTTTCTTGGACAAGGCAGCAATCAAGGACCAGGAAATGTGTAGTGGCGACGTCTATGAAGTAAACAAGTGGAAACTCTCAACCCTTACAGATGTTGAAGAAGTGAAATTGGTGATTAGAATGTTACCCATCTGGGCTACCACTATCATGTTTTGGACAGTATATGCCCAAATGACCACATTCTCAGTCTCACAAGCAACCACCATGGACCGCCACATTGGCTCCTTTGAAATCCCCGCAGCATCCCTGACAGTCTTCTTCGTTGGCAGCATTCTGTTGACTGTCCCAATTTACGACCGGATAATAGTTCCCACTGCAGCAAAAGTGCTTAAGAATCCACAAGGTCTTACTCCATTGCAACGCATCGGGGTTGGTCTTGTTCTTTCAATCTTTGCAATGGTGGCAGCAGCACTGTCTGAACTAAAACGTTTACAAGCTGCACGATCCCATGGTTTAACGGATAACCCAACGGACGAGATCCCATTAAGTGTGTTTTGGCTGGTCCCGCAGTTTTTCTTGGTGGGATCTGGGGAAGCCTTTACGTATATAGGGCAGCTTGATTTCTTCCTAAGGGAATGTCCAAAAGGGATGAAGACTATGAGCACTGGGCTGTTTTTGAGCACACTTTCGTTAGGGTTTTTCTTTAGCTCTGCACTGGTTACTGTCGTGCACAAGGTGACAGGGACCAAGAAGCCGTGGCTTGCGGATAATCTAAATGAAGGGAAGCTTTACAATTTTTACTGGCTTTTGGCACTTTTGAGTGCCTTGAATTTGGTGATATATTTGGTTTTTGCGAAGTGGTATGTGTACAAGGACAAGATGCTTGCTGACCAGGGCACAGAGTTGGAGGAAGTAGAGCCTAGTTACCATGCATAAGGATTTCAATTTCATTCGAATGTCAATACTAAGGCGAGGCTGAATGTATTTGCAATCCTTTTATGTACGAAAAGAAGAATGCAAAGCAGCTCAATTCTCGATAATTACGTATAGCTAGACCATTTGGGTAACAAAACACCCAAGTTTTATTTTGCTAGCTAGAAACATAGAATAAGAAGCTGGCCAGTTTCCAAATTACAAACTGGCGGCCAAGTACTCAGTATCAACGTCGGATCTATACTACTCGGTGATATTCTTAAGATAATTAGAAGATTAATCCCATATGATTTGATGGATGGAATGTCATAGATATGAGTTTTCCCGGCCAGTACAAAGCAAAAGAGACGAGACACATATGTATATACTTAGTATTCCTATCCATTGAATTACCATTAATTATACCATTGGTAATGGTAGCGAACGTCTGCTGTTCCCCACGTTAACATGGCCATGTTCATGTGAGCTCCCAGCTCCTAGCTCATTTATACCCCTAGTACTATTAATGATCATCGGGTTCTCTTCCTAATGCATGGTTAAAGGTGCATGCTGGCCGCTATTATTATTATGCGATCGAGATAAATATTACCAATACACCACCAACTACGTACCTTACAACTTAATTACTATTATATATTAAAATATTAATATTTTTTACTTTAATTCAAAATTTCTGTACTTGCAACAGTTTAAAGTATGTAAAATAATAATTTTTTTATAACTAGTTGCAAGCAAATTGTAATATAGTTGTACTTATATCATTTTCCAATATTACCAACCCTTGCACTCAAAATTAAACCTTTATCGGCGTTTTTATAACTAAAAAAAAAAATTAAAGGTGGGGTAAATAACCTTGACATCTTTTGAAGTAACTTAACACACAAGGACTTAATTAGCTAGCGAAATTAAAGGACTCGGAAAGGACGAAGCAATTAGATCGATTAGGTATTGATCATGACGTGCATTAATACATGATTGAAGAAATCAAGAAACATTAATCTAATAATTACAGCTTAGTCATGACATGGTGAATTAATCAATTTCCTCCTATGATAAGGATTGACAATGATTACTTTAAGTGAGAGGATCAGAATTAGGCACTAAAAAGAAATTTTGGTACAGATTTTTCTCTTTTTTCGCTACGTATATATATCTAATACATATATATATATATATACTCATGACTATGTTTGACATTATGTGGATTTCAACCCTAACTTCGGAATTAAATACAATTTATTTTTTCTGTCTAAGTTGTTGATCACGAATATATATTCGAATGATATATTGGGCCTTATAAAGAGCATCAACACGATCGAGATTTAACACAAGATCTGGACCTGTTTGGGAGAGAAATTAACTAAGGTAAAAAAATGGATATATTGTACGCTTATCTGTAGATCCATTTCGTTGAGTTTTCTGGGTTTCACAAGTCTGAGGCTCCATGAGATGGACGTGATGATCATGTATACGTTGTCATCAAGCCTATATATGATATCATAGATGCTTTAAAGCAGCATTAGTAGGGCTACATCATTGTGTGGAAAAATTCTGGTTATATATATAGGACCTGTTCTTTAATTAACGAGGTAACATTTCTCAATTCGCTAAGGAATTTATGCAAGGGCATGTAGCTATATATATATATATATATAAGTTATAAGTACTGTGACATTGGAAAAGAAAAGAAAAGAAAAAAGCCAATATCATATACAGATATATATGACAGCACACCGAATCCTTAAGGTTAATATCTCATCTACAGATACTATTGCCGGTTGAGAACGTGGGACCATTTCGTTCTCATGAGGTTCTTGTCACGAGACTGGGAAGCAACCTATAACGTGGGCCATAGACCTCAACTAAAAACAAAAAGTCCTACCCATGCATGATCGAGGCACAAACTCTCTCTCTCTCTCTCTCTCTCTCTCAAAACAATATTGCAACAATTACATCAATAATTTGATCAGGGATTACTGCATGCATACGTGGGAGGGTATTAAGATTTTAAATTTAATCACGCACACGAATTAATTAATTATGTCAATGAATAATTAATGAATCGTGCACGCAAGGTATTGGACATTTATATATGGAAGGAAATTCAATTTGGAAAAGATGTTCTGCAAGGGCAATCTCCTGCATGCCTTTGGTTATCAAAGCAACTATATATATTTATTTAATTTGGCAGTGAAATCTGATATATAGGGATTATGATGGGTCAAAGATGAGGAATGACGAACGCAACTCGATCGATTTCAACCAACCAATTACGCTTCGGTATACCTTTCTCTTCCAATTATCTCTAAACATTTCTTTCCCGTACTGATTTGTTATGAAGTACTGGAATGTAATAGATTCTAAAACCCCCAGCACGAAACACTAGTGCTGGCTTGCTTGACAGGACGTACGTCACTCATTGAATATAGTTAATTTTACTCGAACTCTGATTAGAATGTTGCAATTCTTTCACTCCATGCATACATAACGATCGATATGAATTAAGATTCCCTTAAAATGGAACTAGCTAGACCAACCTCAAATTACCAAAAGCGCCGTGGTTCAATGAATATGGGCTAGCTAGACAAACTTTCCATTAGGTAATACCGTGTGGACCAATGGACTTGAATTCTATACGACGTTTCTTTCGTGGGTAGATGGACATAATTCCGACTAGCTAGGTATGGGCACCATAACGGCCCTTTACCTTTCATTCCCATTACAAAAAGAGTTTATCAGAATCTGCAAATTATTGAAGACAGCTATAGAACTGCAGGATGATGAATTGGTTGATGGGAGAAGCACCAAAAATTTTGCACGGTTGCAACTTGGAAAGCAGTCTTTCTCATACAAATTAACTAGGATGAAAATAGAGAACTCGTGCCCATGAAATATGGAGGCACGTAGGACAAAGAAAGTTAGGAGATCATAAGATCGTCCAACAGTACTCTGGGTCATCTTTCAGATTTCTTGTAACAATTGCTTTCACATAAGGCCCACCCAAAGACCGAACTGAATCGGCTACAATATCATATCTTTTGATCATTTCCGCCAATATTAATTTGTTGAATTGTAGACACATTCATGGACGTCAATAGAGGAGAATTTATTAACAGCCTGAACTGATATTACACTTTCACAATGATTGCAAAAATGAATCTCTGTTTCTTTTTATTTCTACGAAGGGGACACATAAAATATGAAATTAATGCTCGGCCTGTGGCTCGCACAGTTTAATGACTACAGAGCTAGGGAGGGAGAGATTACATTACACAATCCACTGCTTGTACACTGCAGACAATGAGAATGTTCAAAAGATGAAACAGCAGGCTAGCTACTGACGATCTAAGTAACAGTTGACGTAGACTTGAAAGATGAGAAGTTTCGCTTAAATGCATGCCCTGTGGATTTGCTTTCATCGCCCTCAAAAAGAAGCAGGATATTTCTTCCTCAGTTTCTATCTAAACAATACTTGTAAAGGATATCTATTTTTCCTGCATTAACAACAACACAATCACGTCTATTAAAAACTTGCTACGCAATGCAATTCCAACGGACAGTTCCATCGCTGAAATGGTAAGAAAGCCTTTTACCATGCGATATAATGCACGTTTGATCATGTGGTGACTGCAATTGATTTACGGGGAGAAGTTATTTTTATTTTTTTTCTTCTTTATTCGTTTTACTGTGACTAGAAGGATTATTTTTTCTTTTGGCAGTACTCACTGAAAAGAAAATACCGCGGAAACAAGATACAAGCTTTGGATTTTCCTTGCACCAAAATTAATGAGGTAGCCCTTGTTACAACAACGTGCTGCTTCAATTAAGACTCCGGTTACAACTGGATTTTAAAAAGGAGCAAAAGATGGCGAAGTATGGAAAGTTGTGACGAGGCATGGCTTGAACCAGAGCATGAACGCACCTGAGCTATAATAAAGACACTTCCACAGGATCAACAAGGTCTTCGTTAAATTCACCAAATATATTTGGGCATCCATCCCATTTTCCCTGATCCCGAGCTTCCCAGTACCCGCCAACATACCGGAAGGGTCCATCATCACCTTCTCTCTGGAACCATCTCGGCTTCCATCCAATTTCTTGCAACTTCCTTGACTGCACAATGGGTACAACGAATCAGCAATAATTTTTCTAAACATAAAATATGGGATCAGCAATTAAATAAAATTAAAGCTTTATAAATGGGGGACACAATATAAACCAGGCCTTGCCTAAAGATATGCTCACTACTAAGATTGACAATTTTTCAATTCAACAGTCTTTCCATTCTTCCCGGCCCGTAAATATACAAACAAAACGACACAAACTGAAACAAGCAATAAAAGAAAAAGAAAGGAAAGCAAAACAAGACATGACAAGAATCAGATGAGACAGAGGAATAGGGATGTAAGACTTCACGCATAGGTATTGTGTTTGTATATGTCCCATGATTGGGGCTATGCCTTTTCTCATCAATAAAATTTCTTCTTTACTGATTAAAAAAGGGATGTAAGACTTCTTGGGCGAAACCTGCATGCCTAAGAAACCCCAGAACTTCATGTGACTTGTTACAGGACTCATTTCACTTTCCGTTGGTTTCTCCAATAATTCTGCTATCAATGCCCATCACAGCATTTTCAAGACAATATATGACTGTTAACCTCGAATTCACAGATGCACCATTACAAGCAAGACAACTTTACATACACTCAACAGTATAGGATCAACTACGAAGAAAGATTCAGCCCTGCTGTCAAAGTCTGGGTACCTTTTGTCTAATAGGTCAGTTGATACTCTTAAGTTTCCTAAATCTCTTTCTTATCTGTTGCTGTAGCTGCCTTCCTATATTGATTGTCCACATCTTATCAATAGTGCACAATATCCAACAACACATTATGGCAAAAAGCGTGCCAATTCATATCATTCCGCACTATTCAGCATTCTTTCCTGAGCTCAAATCTCAGTAGAAGTAAACGAACAAATAACTACCTAAAGTTCTACTACGCATTCAGGAGTACTGTTAGTTAAACTATGATTGCACAAAAGCAAGGTTGACAAGCAGGACCACAGGTACGAAGGCAATAACCCATTAAAAGCAAAAACCCATCCAAAATTTGGCCAGACATTTGTCGATGCCACATCGAGTTGCTAAAACACGAAACAGGGACAAAAATTAGCAAATGAAGCTATAATATGTGTGCTCAATTGTTGACATCAAAGAGCAGCCAAGCATACCATTCTTTGCCTTCTCTCCAAACGCTGCTTCTCTGTATTTGCCTTCTCATATTCCCCATTTTCCAGATGCCGCTGGTCTGGTCTGAGCCTCGAATCTGTGGGTGGGAGCTTCTCCTTAATCCGTGATCAAATACCCAGGATCAGACAACTATAAAAAACAATTAGACATGCATACGAGGAAAATGAAAATGCACATGAAAACTCTATTTTACTACATCGTGTCTACCTGCAGTCCTTGTGTCAGCTCATTCAGTGTGATTGCAAATGAAGTTAAGTTGTATCGAGTAAGATTAAGAGACGGCTTGTTCCTTTTCCATAGCAATGATGCATCAGAAGGAGTACAATCCTTGGGCTTGCCACTCCCATCATTATTAACATAGTACATACCATCATCCCACTTCCCAAATACGGTGGCAGCCTTTTTTCCAATAACATCTTCAACATATCCGTGTACCTGTGTACATGTAGGATTAATTGAATGAATCTTGCATCCAGACTAGGGGTAAAACATGTAGATTTATATACAGGAGGGTCACCATGCAGTTAACAGAATCAAAAAGCATCTAGAATGTTCCCAATACTTAGAGAACATAAGAAGTACCATAAACAATCAAGCATATAAAATGGTATTCCCAATAAATAGAATGCATCCCTAACCTGGCGAGGATTCCGGTCAAGAATAGACTGCTCTTTAAATTTGAGTTTGCATGAATACTGGCGATTACCACGTATGTGCATTGTCCCATGGTGACCACAATACACTTTACCAAGGATAAGATTATAAATACTAGTAGTGACCTATAAATAGCATGATCATGTGTTAGAATATCTCTAAAAACAAATGGAAAAGGAAGGTAAATAAACACCCGTCAACATTGATAAGGCACTAACTAATACATATTTTGAGTCGGCTTTTACTACATTTTAACTGTCTAGCTAATAGATTAGGGAGAACATATATGAGAGAGAAATCAGTGAAATTATAAATCCAGTGCTTTTTTAACTAAAGAATTATACGCTTTTATGGCCTTGATAAACACCAAAATATGCCTTCCAAAACTAACCTCAAGATTTAATCATTTTACTTCAATAATTTTTACAGGCTTTAAGGTACTTCAACCTTTGCTTACCAGAGATATTTAAACAGTTCGAATCAATGAATGAGAAAGGCAACAAAAGTATGTAGAAAAAGAGTGATGCCACAACAATCCTGATAGGACGGCACCCTACCACATTTTATCCAAGATCAAGCAAATTGAGCAGTCAATATTTTGCACAAACACAATCAGGCAGCAGCACACACCTTGCTCCACTGGAAAATTTCACCATCATCAAACTCTAAAGTGAGAACTCCAACAGGGTCAAGCTGAATTGACTGCCCCCAAAATTTTGTGCGAAGGTTACTGTCACCCCAGAATTTCCACCCTCTGCCTTCACAGTGGCAGGCAATGAGTGTTGGGTGATGACTAACCTGTTTCATTCAACGTAATCTCTTAATATTTTGGATTGAAGATTACGGTCAATTGCTTGATCACATACAAGAATAATATATAATCAAAGTGTACATTTCGTGAATTGATTAAGACACTACATATTGCGGGTGAGTAAGTATGTCCCCAGCTCATGTCTCTTAGATTCTCATAGAACACATCTGCATTTTAAATAATTGATTTCTTTAATTATTCTTGAGCCACATACAGAATCTTCAATCTTCCTAAAGAAAATATTCATGGAAGATTGCTTAAAATAGGTTTAAAGTCATTGGACTGAAATTGACATTTTCCTCCAAGTGTATCTAGTGGTAACCTTTTGTAATGGTTTATGTTTGGAATTTGTGGCATTTGGTCATTCGATTACCAATTTACATGAAGGCAGACCACCTGTCGTTTTCATTTTCTGGAATCTTTATTTCATGGGTAAGAATTGTGATTTATGGCATTTGGTCATTTGATTACCAGATCATATAAAGGTGGTGCCATATGTCCTTGTCATTGTCTGGAGGGCTCTATCCTTTACTCACAATTTACTAGATGAATTTCTTAGTTCATGGAAAATGATAAGTCGGATTCTCTCTTTATTGTAGAGGAAGTTCCATCTAGAGTAATTTTTTTTTCAAAATTACCAAATTTCTTATGAAGCCAGATTGTCTGAAACTAATAATTACACATGTCTCCATTTTAAGATCATTACAATTGCTGTTAATTGCTTCCTCAGATAAAAAAAAAAAAAAAAAAAAAAAAAATTGGATACGATACAGTACCTTCTCAGAAAAGAATCGAATTCCTTTGTCAGGATAGTCAGCTTCATATGTTTCCCCTAACAAAGGATTGAACGGCTTACAGTGACGACCTTCAGAGGAAGCATATCCAGAAACCGCAAAAGCAGCAACATTCAGGACCCTCTGGAGACTATTCCCCTGATTTTGCACAATGAATGGGACCGTGAAGCAAAACGTCAGATGCAATAAATTTCTGAACAGTTAAATTCTTTGATTCTCATGAAGCATGTAACCATACTAAACATGTAAAATGTCTAAAAAAGAAACTTTAAGCATGTTCTATTTCACAAAAACATCTCCAATTATAGGAGTCAGGCATGCAACAGATTTCTTCAGTACTGCACTCAAACCAATCAGCTAGGGCTGGTTTGGTCCTCGACTAATTTGCTTTTATTATGGGGCCAAAAGTGACCTAAAAGATTCAATTCAGTTCTGTAGCCAAGGGGTCGAGTACCAAACCAAACTTTGTATATATAATATCATGATTATACAAGTCCTGGAATTACATACAGGTTGCAATATGAAAATAGAGATCCAACACCCAGTCAATCTACAAAGAACTCTATGCTGAATACTATGCATTATCTTATATTTGTTTCCTCTATCACCCTCTTTTTTCTAATACACTAGTATGTCATTATTTTTGTTCCTTGAGTAAAAAGTGACAACTGGAACCCTAACCAACTGGAAGATATTTGGCTTGGTTCGCTTTGGGTCTATATCCAGTCACATTCAGTTATGAGGCAAGTCTTCTAAAACCAAGTTTGTCAGCTTGATTCATTAATCTTATGAACAAATCAACCCAAGCCAAGTTGCACAGCTAATAGGTAAACAAGACCGTGATATAGAGGTAACTGATAAAAAAATTGTAGGGAAATCATTAAATATAATAATAACAGTTGTATCTTCTCATAAAAGGCATGGAAAAATCAAATTCATTTTTTATTTTTGATAGGTAATCAAGAAATTATATTCATAGAAGGAAAAATCAAATTCATAACCCGGCCAAGCTTGGAATGCTTACATAGTAACTGTAACAGTAGTTTATGAAGATAAAATAAGTTCAATAATAATATGAGGTCCACTCAGACAATCATGTAATCAATAAAACAGCAATGATATCGTGACGTCTTTCATACACTAGCAAATTAGCATTTAGTATCATGATAGGCAGTGTCTGCAGGAGTAATGCCAATTAAAATGTTTTTGTTTATAGAAAAAAAAAAGAAAAAAAACCTATAATAGAACCATAACCAAAAGCAGAAGTAATTCATAATGATTACAATGTGAAACAATATGGATCCAATCAACTTACCCTCCAAATCCACAAAACACCCATTAAAAGACAATAATGCAGGATAAAAAAGAAGGATAGGCAGAGAGGCTAGGATGATTCAACTGCATGGACAACCATGAACTCATTTTCCTGAAATATGTATGCCAAGAAACTAAGTTTATCTATTAATAAGTAATGCATATCAATCTTACCGCTCTACCATACTCATATGCTTTATCCAAAAGAAACGAGTACTCCATGTCCTCACAACATTTTTGAAGAGAAGATAGTGGCTCATTAAAGTAAACAGGGAGACAAACACGTGTGAGATCTTTTCCGACATTGTCCTTGATCAAATACCAGAGACTAACCCCTTTCTCCTTTTCAACTGGATCAGGAAGCTTTTTCCGCCTGTCAAAGTCCAGATATCTGGACTTCCAACCTTCCTTCTTACTCTGCAATTTTTCTACATCAGATTCGCATTGAGCTTCTCTATAATTATCCAGGTGATTCGAAACTACTTTTGTAAGCCCACAACTATCAGTCGGTTCAATAAAATAGTCTTTTGTATCATGAAAGCACATTTCATCTCCATCCGACAATTCCTCGAGCTCATGTTTCTCAATATCATCTGATGATTCAGTTGTGCTGCACTCTATAAACTATAAATGTCAAGATATATGTAGACATGCTAAGAAACTATAACATAAACCTAGATATTAGTGCGAAGAGACAGTGAGAAATTGGCTACTTCCTTGCATTATCCAAAAATTACTTAATAGACCAAATTCATTATCATTACTGTTAACTGTATTTTATAGGTAAACAAAAACTTGCAGACAAAAGTAACCAAATAAATTTGGAGAAAATAATCAATAAATTACTTTTGGTCTTGTCAATTGTGACTCTAGATAAATACACAAATTGGCAATCAACTTTAACCAAATCATTCGAGGGAAAAGTTAAAACTCAAAAATAATAGAAAGCGATTTTTTTCTTACTGGATGTGGGGAGAGAGAGAGAGAGAGAGAGGTGACCTAAGTACACCATGAAATAGTGCGATTAAATGTCAGAAAAACTACTAGTGATCAAAATACAGCCATTTCATTCTAAATGCTAGGTCAGGATAGATCTTAAACACTAGATGAAGGAAAACATCAAAGATCTAACGAGTATTGTACATCAGCTCTGATTTGACATGGACACCTACGTACAGGTTATTAACATCTACAGCTAGAGCTAACTAGTCTACATACAAAGGAGCGAAAGATGGAAGTATATACTTTAAGTGAGTTGGGTTGTCAAATTAAAAATGAATTTTCAGCTAAAGGTCGATCAGAAATGTCTTCAAGTAATGCATATGAAGGCAGCCATCAATGTTCCATTTCCAGAGTTTTTGATCAAATGATCCAAATATAGGTTCAACTTGATCTGTTTAATCAACAAGGAATTAGTTTCTTATTGTTACAAAATAAATAAAAAGATAAAAACTAACTATATTTACTCATTTAAAAACAACCACCAAGCAAACATTCAACTAATATCTAAGAAGAAAACTAAAAGGCAGTAAAAGTAACAAATTACATCCTATATACCACTGTATTTTCCACGCCCAAGACCAGAAAACTCATGTTTGGTCATTCTGTATTCACCGTCATGAATTCCAGAGGCTTCAGCTTCGATGGTAACTGCCTGCATGTGCCAAGTAAATATAGTAGATACACAAGCTAATTTGAGGAATCATATGTCCACTTCATAAAGAAATGGTCGAAACTAATTCAAAATGCAGGTGCTCGTTGCCAAAAAGATGTAGAGGTCTTTCAAATATGGGGGGATCATTGCCTTCCTAGCTAGGCGCTCGTTTGGGCTACTATCAGTCAAGAAGCATACCAATACAATGAGCAAGACTGATCAAGATGGTTGAGTCAAACGACGAGATAAATGCAGATTGAACATGTTAAAATATAACCAAAAAAAAAAAAAAAACAGCAACAAATTGGTTAAATGGTTCGCACGTATCTAACAAAGAACAGTAACAACACCATAAGGAAGATTCTGTGAGGAAAATCAAGGATGGAAGGAAGGCGTTGTATCTTATGACTTGACAAGATATAGCCCCTCAACAAAATCACTCAATAGGACCACGTTGTGACACGAGTAGGTTGAACTTATTAGCAATCTCAAAAATAAATAAATAAAATAAAAAACAGTTAAAAGTACCCTCAAGTTCGCAGCCCAAGCTGACAAAGCATAGGAATCACTAGTTTACCTCAAACTGCCTTAATGTGTCGAGCAAATTGGATCGCTCTTCACAAAGAACTTTAAGCTGTCCCCGTACTTCAGAGAATTCTTGAAGCACGATCTGTTCGCAATCCCTTACCAGGTTTTCGTTTATTCCCTCTTCAAGCAAGCGTTTCCTAAGTCTTTCTGTTGACATAGACAAATCATTTGGTACCAGGGAGAAATTGTCATTCAGTGGTCGAAGTGGAAATAGGCTCCGAGTTGAGACCAAAGCTTGTATCCAGGCCACCCGATCACTCTTTGAATCAGTTCTCAGATGAAGGGTCTTCGTGGCAGTAAATATATAAAACCGCCTATCATCAGACTTGCTCTCCCGGAAAGAAGAGATCTGATAAAAAAAAGTTTCAAATGAATCTCTCTAAATATCAGGCTGGCACCAGCACATTGTTCCACATGGAATGAAAATGTATCTCTTCATGGTAACATAAATTAAATAAAGCAAGCCCAATTAATAGACTAACTATCACAGACAATTTCTCTTGAAAATGAAATAAAATATAGATTTTCGTTTTGGTCAAGTAGAAGATCGATATTATCCTTGATAACAGATAATGTAAATAATAGTCTGTCAAAGATATGCAGCAATTATAGACGTAGCCACATGAGACTCGGTCCATCTACCAACCAGAAAACGCCCCAAATGGTAGCCGAAGCCTATCCTTTACAGCCGAATTCGTACTGCAAAAGCACCAGGGCTTCCAAACTCCTAACTAGAACCACAGTATTTTCACCACGCCGGCGTGGAGATCCAGATATTTAAACTCAAACCAAGAACATCTCCAAAACCCTAAAAGCTTCAGGATTTTCAAGGGAAAAAGAAGCCAGAAAGAACAAGAGATGGAGACATCGTTGGGAACTAGTGGGGATAGTCTGTTGCTGCGAGGCAATGCCTAAAATCACCGAAAAGTATCGCTTTTTTTATTTTCCTCGTTCCTAAACAGTGTTCGCATAGACTTGAATATCCAAAAGGGTGAAATCCGACACAATGGTCTCAAAGTCCCCACATTTTTCTTTTGTTTTATATCGCTACAAATCAGACCCCAGTCTCAGATATCAATAGCTCAAAATAAGACTCAAAAAGCGACTTGGAACCACTCAATTCCCCCCAATGAACGCCATAATAAGTCAAAGCAAACGAAGTTAACAAACTCCCAAAAGAAGCAACAAACAAAACCCACTTCAGTAATTGCACAGAAAACATATCATCTCTACCGTCCGATCACAGCAAGGTTCCACTTATCCTTTTTCTAAAGAGGGAGAAGAAGGCTTCACGTCTTTCTTTATGATGATAGTACCAAATTTCAAGGAAAAAAGGTCGCGGCATCCCAAAGAGAGAAAAAACACAGAACTTCCTCACCTTGACTGAAGAAATGGCAATGGAAGATTTGCAACAAGGAAAAAGACTACTGGACTAAACGAGGATGAGTAACATTGTGAGGATAGGAAAATCTCAGAAAGCAGAGTGGGGGAGAACGAAACGGGCCGAGACCAATTAGAGCTGTAACTTACAGCTCAAATCCAACCAATAATGATCGACCCCTGATGTGACCACAGGGTAATACCTAGTCTTTACAACGCAGCCTATCCACAAACTCTCTCACCACCTGCTGATGTGACCCACTATACATGACAACCAGTAAACTGTAAAAAAGTTGAAAATTGAAATTGAAATCACCAGACCCACCAACAGAGGTAGTGGCAGAAACCCCTGGTTCTTCCGCTTCCTCGCTCGGATACCAGAGCCCCTCTTTTCTCATTCTTTATTATTTTTTATATGGCAGAATTCAGAACCAGTGGTGGAAAATCTTTAGATAAAAAATGACAGAATTGGTGAGACTCCTTCGTGACCTTTTGGGATCGGAATTTTTCCTATAATGGAAGACATGTTTTTGTGCTATACCGCGAAAACTCCAGCAAATTATACCTTGAGATGAACAATGCCAACGGTTTTCTGGTGCTTCCTTCTCCCACTATCCATCCTCGAAAGCCGATTGGTGGAGATTTCTCCGATCAGTCTGACGTCATCAGCCGTCGGCGTCAGCAGGTTGAGATTCTCCGGGCGCCGAATTTTGGCGTAGGACAAGACTCCGTTCCTCAGAAGGAACCACCTGGATCTCCATCCTTTGCCGTAATTTGTCCACTTATAGAGCACACCGGCGACGGTGGCCTCGGATCGTCCCGCATTGCCGTCAGATCCGCCGGGAATCGACGCGAGACTGGCCGGCAAGCTCCTCGCCCTGGACAGGGAGGACGCCGTAGCCTCCGCCGATTGGTCCCCGAGGCTGCCGCAAGGACTCTCCAGCGAGATGCAGCAGAGTGGGTGCAATTCTCTCACTCGCATTTTTTTTTTCTTCTCGTACAAGGCCTAAATTTTATCCTCACACGTTCAGTTTTCCATCGCAGACGACAGAAATCTTCAAGTGCAAAGCTAGCTTGGGAAACCAATAATGAGAGAGAGAGAGAGAGAGAGAGAGAGAGAGAGAGAGAGGACCTAAACTCTCAAAGTGAGAGATTTTGGGGAAGAGAGAGAAGGAAAGAAGGATTTACTGAGAAAGGAGGTCTTTTTTATTGCTTGAATTGATGGCAAGCTTGTTTTATAAAAACTTATGTTAATATATATTATAGCACTATGTATCAGAGAGTGAGAGAGAGATGGCAGTGGGGTTAGAGAGGTCTGAGGAGGAGCAATCAGCAATGAAATGCTTTTGAATCACGCAGTTCTCAACTTGAGAAAGGGTTGCTCCTCTTCGTTTTCTTCGTCTTGCGTTAGAAAGACAGAGAGGGAGAGAGAGAGAAGAGAGAGGACGAGGGGGATTTATTATTGGCGAGGAATGGAGTGTGATGGGTGTGGAAGTGTCGGTAAAAGGGAAAAAAAAAAAAAGGAGCGTGATTGGAGTGTACGGTTAGTTTGAAGGAAGACGATGACTGTGGTCGCTCGGGTCTGGTCTGGGTGGCACTGCAGCCCAGTGATGATAATGAATAACTACTGAGGCATTGTTATCAATGCCATTTAATGCGTAATCATGAGATTATTTGTATATATTTTTCGTCACTATATTATCTACATTTTTTTTTAAAATATTTCAAATTAAGTTCTCAATTATGGATAAATTGCCCAGAAAATTAATAATGATAGAAAAGCAAAGCTTTTAGCAATGGCGGAGACGATTAGCTTTGGCAAACAATAAGGGAATTTGGAAATGTTGAGGAATGGTACCCATTTCCATCTCCAGTTTCCACCTACAGCTACGGTACGACCCTACGACTCTGTAGGTTTCTTCCTCGAACCTTCCAAGCTTTTAATAAAGAAACCTCTGGCTCTGGTTCTTTTCCCCCATTCATAAGGATGTCTTACATTTGTCTGCGCTACCTTGTTTAATAAAGACAAATGTTTGTTTTTATATATACTCCAACGTTTGAGCTCACAAAGCCAGCTTCCTAATAACAAATATATATATATATATATATAAAACAATTAAATTACTCTAACAAATACTGTATATATACACACACATATGCAATAAATCTGAAATATCTTGTCATAGGTTTTAGATTTTTTATAATTAATTAATTTTATAATTTATACAGATATATGTATATAATTTTATTTCATGAGTAGTGATAGACTTATAATTATTTATAATTTTAAATATAATAGTATTTTTTATTAAATTTAAATCCATCAAATCAAAAATAAAATTAAAGTAAAATTTAAAATAATATTATTTATTACGTAATTATAAACAAGTTGATACTCTATCATTTCTCTTGATAATATCCAATTTTTTTTTGTAGTCCCTCACTTTGAAAGTTTTAACAAGGGAGGTGTTTCGTGATATTATAAAAGTAAATTTATATAATTTTATGTAATATATCATATTTATTGTATAATAAAAATAATTTTATAATCAGATATCTCTTATCAAAATAGATTAATTTATAAATTTAATTTATTAAAATTTATTTACGGATAAAGCATTACTCTTTTAACTATAGCTGATCTCCTAAACAATAATATATAATATGAATAAGGCAAATGTGGCTCGGCCTACCACTCCTCTTCCCTTATTTCTTTTTGTACTTGGTTATCTCACTTCTAAGGCATACTTTTCAATACTACCTCTATGGTTCTATACATGAGCTCGTACGTGATCATGTCTTTTATGATGAATAATGCTGCATACAAAATTCAAATAGGTAAATCATATATAATGTTTTTGTAAAAAAAAAAAAATGCATCTCAATAATAAAAAATAATTTTTTTTATATTAAAATAAAAATAATTTTAAAATCTAAGACATCACATCAAATTATGAATATATTTACCTTTAAAAAAAGATTGACAATCATTATACCAATAGCAATCAATGAAACCATTCTTAATTTCTTCCGAGTGTCACGGATATAGCAATCAATGCAACCATTATTAATTTCTTCTCAGTGTCACGGATATAAATAGATTGAGGTGGTATGTTTTTAATAATTTTATAGATTAATCATTTAAAACATGACATATTAACTTTTATGTATTTAAAATGATATTTCTATCTGAGAAATATACGACCAAACTTACAGTTAAAGGATAACTTGTCCTGGATATTTTACAGGTATCCAGTACAAGTTGCTTTTCTTTGAAAAGAAAAAGAAAAATCTTAAACCACCTTGTACCTAATCAATATTGAAGATGGAACCCCCACGTGACCTCAAGATTCAAAGTTACTAGTTCAAAAAAAAAAAAAAAAAAAAAAAAAAAGATCCAAAGTTACTTTTATATAAGTTCGTACATTTTTATGAGAATCTTTACCTTTGAAAGAACAACCACTGAAAAATCTAGGTAAAATGTTTAGAACTGTCGACGAATTGTTCTGACAAATTTTACCCATTTGATTTTTTTTAATTTAATATTTTTTAATGAATTTATGATATTTTTTAAATGATTTAATAAATACTTAAAAAATATATAAAATAAAAAACATTTATCGGTGAAAACTCTCGAGATACTTTTCGGTGGCACTGGCAGTTTCCAAAATCTAGTTAACGTACCTTTTACTACAAATATAGCGAGGAGTAATGTCTCGCACGTTTTACTATAAATATTGTGTGAATAATGTCGGATATAGTGTAAAGTATATAAATATCTTATAGTTATTTTAAAAGAAAAATAGATTTATTATTAATTTTTTTTCATGTAAATTATATATTTATTTATTTTGTTAAAATAATTATACAATATTTATAAATACAACTGTAAACATCATTTCTCGTATATTAAAAGTTGTTAAAATTCTGTCTAAGCTAACTGCCGAGCAGCAGAACAATCTGGTTGAATCTTGTTTTGTTATGTTTGATTTATTATAAATTGTCCTAATTTCTTAGAAAAATGATATATATATATATATATATATAATTTTGTATATAATTATCTTTTAAATAAGAGATATTTTATAAAATAATTTATAAAAATACATCATTTTATATAGATATTCTCATTTTAAAATATAATTATATAAAAAATTATAAAAATGATGATACATTTATCATCATCATTATCTTTTTATGCTTATGTAATCATGTTGATGCAACCCTCCATAACCAATAATTAATTGTGTTTGGTCTTGCCAACAGATGTGTATATCAGCTAAATTAATAACACCCCTTTGAACTGAATATTATTGTGGTAGTAAATAATTATGGTCCTCTTTAATTAATTATACCGTCTTTTGAGTAGAGCTTTTTAAGAAAAATAGGGAATTTTTATTTAAAAACCGTACTCTTTTTAATTTTTGTTTTTAAATCATGAAACTTTTAAAAAAAAAAAAAAGTATATATGTTCCACTTCTTAATTAATTATTTAAAAAAAATTATTAACAGTACTGGCCGGATGTAATAATTCAAGGTGTGAATGCGGAGTTATAAGCTAACACATGCATGAGTTTATATAAAGGGCTCATTTCAGATCGAAGTACTCTACGCATCTTCTCTAGCTAAGACGTATATATGGGATCGAAGCCTTATTCCTTTTTTTGAATGGTATCTGATTCTAATTCATGAATGAGTCTGATCTGAATACTCGGACGAGTTTAATGAAAATGACATTATAAACAGATAGGATAAGATCAAGAAATTAAGAATCTCAATCCCTTATCATGGGAGGATATACCTTTTCATGACATGCTAAAGTGGCTGAAGGGATAGAGAGATGATGATGACGATGATGATGCTTTTATATATATAATGAGAACCAAGTCATGATATTAACCCCCGTTGATAGAAGATTTTTCTACTGTCACCTAATTTTGACATAGACATTGGTATTTGGCACTACTATTGATGATCAAACTGTAATTTCATGGGACTGCATGGCTCTATGTGGTTTGTCTTTTAAACAGATCATCCTCATCATCTCTGTATACTCAAATTTTAAATTTTTGTGCTTTTATCTATTTTGTTTTGATCAGCTTAGTCATTTTGCTAGTAAATAGTTGATAATGATCCACTAACAATGCCACTCAGTGCTTTCACATTACACTTGTAGAAAAGAATATTAATAGAATAATAAAAAAGAAAAATTCATTTTCAAAAGTAAAAATTATAAGAAACACAGTGCTCGAATCTGGTCGAACTACGCTTCAGGACAAAATATAAATGAAATCTATATCTTCACATCAATTTAATTAATTTTAAAAAAATTACCTTGTGAAAACACCCCTTATCTCAAAAACTTATTCTAATAAAAAAAGTTAGACTTAGTCGATCATTTATATTTTGTCATAACACGATGGACTTAAATAGCTTTTGAGTGACTCTAAAGCTAGCAAAGCATGGGTACCACCCAGACAATATTTGGTGGCACAGACTCAGTATATATAGACAATATACATACCTTATTAATTTCTTGTTTTTCAATTGACTTATTTTATTTTTATTTCTACATATGCCATGTAAAAAGACACAGTGTCACATATTTTTTAACTAGAATCGGCATTGTTTTAATATTTTTATTAATAGAATGATGAAAATGAGTTAAAAGTATATTAAATAAAAAGTGAAAACAGAATATAATATATATATATATATATAGAGAGAGAGAGAGAGAGAGAGAGAGAGAGAGAGAGAGAGATCGAATTGATGATCAGATGCATGGCTAATGAGCTTATACAAGTAGCCGGCCCGGCGCAAAGCATAGAATCATGAGTAGTCCTAGATAGATCAGTTAAATTAAAAAGCAACACGAGGAGAAGGAGGAGGAGATCGAGCAAATCAAATCACAAACACTGAGTCCTAAACAATAATGGTGTCACCTCTTTGTGAGACCAAAACTATCTAATTTATCTGGTAGCCATGTGTCTGTATTAAGAGTGTGTTAATACCCCCATAAAAGTGGCCCCACCCAAGATTAACATGGTCCCAATCACAAGTCTCTTCTGAGACATCATCTGGAAAAAAAGTCCAAGTTTTAAGCTTCTTAAGTGTCGCAAAGGAACATGAAATCTCACTTCCACAACCTAAACCAATTGTCATATGCTCTTTTATATCTTTCCTACTTCATAAAGTAATCTCTCTTTTTTGGAAAGCAACTTGCACTGATTTGAGATGGGTACAATGCTTTGTTTTATACTATCTATTAGATAAAATAATGACCTTCACACAGTGAAGCTTGTTGGGGGCAGGGAGGAGAGGGTGGTGGTTTTTTGAGGTTGATAGGGGGTACTGGGGGAATCTGGGATCCACATGATGCTCATGCCTTAACAAAAGGGTTGATTCATTCTGATGTGATACCACCATAGACTTGTCTGTATCTCTTTCTCATGTTTTTCTACATTTCACACACACCCAGATGATCTATCAATTAATTGCTCATGTTAATGCACTACTTATTATTTGTAGCACATGAATATGTTTATAGTTAATCCAACGGTTGATGAACAATATCACATGAATATTATTGTACAACGAAAATTGAAATGAGTGTAGGGCAAACAGCACAAGCAGTACTACTCTTTCCTAAAATTATTTGTTTTCAATCGCTTTCCTTTCCTTATCTTATTAAAATGGAATCTTAAAACAGGGATGATCACTAGAAAAAAAATAATGATAATAACCCCACAAATTAAAATGGTTCATGAACGCAAGCTCCAGTAATACTTCTTAATTACCATATTATATGCCCAGTGAATAGTAAAACACCTATCATATATTATATATACGGCCACTTGCTCGATAGGGCATCTAGCTTGTATGCCAGATGGGATGTTTATGGACATGTATATTTGACTTTTTGGCACTCATAAGATTTGCCTTGCTATGTATCATTGCATTGAACTTTTGAAGCAACAGCTAGCTTTATCGAAACCAATTATTAACGATGACTCATATAATCCACTGTAAAATGAATTATCACCTGGAAAAAAAGCTAGAAATTATAGTTTTCCAAAAAAAAAAAACCCTCCGTCGTCTCAAGTTATGGTGTCAAAAATATCCGAATGGCGTTTGATCATATATATATATATATATATATTCTGGAATTTTGCAGTAAATCCACTAGCTAATACGAGAAGCTGGGATTAATGCATCTTTATTAGATGATATCTACCGCGTACGATAGAAGGGAACTCATGTTCACTTTGTATGAGTTCAGGCGCAAATATGGATTTCAGTCATGCTTCCAGAAAGGGAAAAAAAAAAAAAAATTGTAGCAATTGAGGGTTTAGGCAGGATAGGTCGACGACGTAAACGAGTGACTTTAGTTAGCTTTTTACCTTTTATTCTTTTCATCCAAGTTGCATGCGACCTTTCTAAAAGTACTGGACTGGATGAATGTCCACTTTATTCTGATTTTGGGTATCGCTTTTTCTGAGCATTCATATGTATATGGGAGGGGTAACTAACATTAATGGCGGAGCCTTGGGGTCCATAGTAGGGTGCAACCCCCGGCTCGCCTTAGAAAAGCTACATAAAAGAAAGTAAATTTAGGCCTTACGGACTCTGTCGACCCTCGAAAACAATTACCCCACCTCCAACCTAGTATCCGTGTTTTCATCATTGACCTGCCATAAAACTCGTGACAGCCAACAAAAAAATATTCTAGTAAAAAAAAGTTAATATTTTAGCAGCGAATTAAGGAATTAAGTCAAAATAACTGAAAAAACTAGGTTGCTTATAACATTATATTAGATTATAAAATTATTTTTATTTTAAAATAAATTTAACATATTATAAAAAAATTATATCATTTTATAAATTTATTTATACGTAATACTTTTATAGTTATAACGTTTCTTATAATTATTATAAGAAACTGCAGCTGTACTGATAAATATATAAATATTTTTTCATATATTAATTATATAAAATATACTTAATTGTAGTATATATATAGTTAACTATATATTCATGAGATCGAACAATCATTCTCTTGATCAGTCCAAGTGGTCAAATTCATAACTTGCACCCGGTGATCTGCAAATTTTGACTCCGCCATGCACGCGACGACCTTTCCATTATTTGGTGGGCATCAAGTGTGAGATCGAGCATCATTACCAAGTTATGTGGGATGGTGCATTTTAATTACTTATTAGCATAATTAAAAAGAAGCTTTATGCATTATATCATGTTGGGTACCTAATTAATGATGGTAGCAAGCGATCGACGAACCAATCGAGCAGGATCAGACAATAAAGCATATAAAGGGGAAGTCTGTATTCTTTTTCTGACTCGATCGTGTTCCAGCAGTAATTTGGATGGACCAGGTTCCGTAATCTCTTATTTTTCTACCACGCTTTCTGGCACCTCGACATGGAGATCAATTGAGGTCAGATGAATCCGCTCGATGCATTTATATATATATATATATATATCAGCATTTTACTTCTTAAACATTAATATTCATTGATATCCAACATAAGAACAGGTACTAATTATTTGTTCCATACTACCTTAATTAATGTTCCATTGATGCTTAAGCTGATGGTCTATAAATTCAGTAGATGTAGGGTTCTGGTTTCCATGCTGCAATTATATATGTGATGTGTTAATATTGCCGTAAATGTAATGGCTGTACTATATATGATCGAAGACCGATCGAGCCTTGCATGTCATAGAATTATTCTTTTGCTCCATAATTGAAGTCTGAAGATGGATATTTTTCAGCATTCTCACGGTACTGCATTCTGAAACGCACATGCATTATTGGGGTACTAAAGCTGTTTTACTTTATGGAGATATAAATATTCAAAGTTCAAAACCTAGAGCGCGCACCAAATTTAGATTTGTCAGAGGCTGCTGGTGTGGGTCATCTACTACGTGTCCCAACCCTCAACCGATCCATCTCTTTTACCGAATATTAATAAAGTAGTGATAGATCGATGGAAAACTTAATTATATCCAGAGAATGGGAAAAATAATGAACTATGGCAGTACGCAGCTAACTGGACGTTAGGTTGAGGGTGGGAAAGAAAGCAACAAACAGCAATCAAATCAATGTTTCTTAAGTACCAAACAATGAACAATTTTTCTACGTTGGGATCACCAAATTTCCAGTTGGGAAACAACTCATTGGAGCACTAGCAATCGTCCCCACAGCTGAGCTGCTCATGTCCTCTATGCATGCAGCAATATTTACTTAATTCTATGCTCGGCTCCTCCTATCATATCAAGTTTAATATAACATCAAATATGTGTCTGCCCATGCAGCAAAGCATGTGCCTGCCCATATCATCGATCTTTCTAGATTCCAGGGGAAAAAAAATGTAGTGGGTACGTTATAATAAGATCTTTGCACACAGGAGATTCAATTTCGTTAATTATTGGTGACAGGGGCGAGTGTTCGATCGACTTGAAAACTCGATCGGTGTGTGATTGGCCGGCTTTAGTTTTAGACCATACGCTTTAAACTTTCTTAGATAAACCTAGTCTAGCTAGTTATACACGGTTGTGCTGGACATGCACGTACGTACTACTGGGGACATAAACCTACATTAATGGACAGGATCGAATTGTGTTCTCCATCATGTCCAACAGAAAATCTTGAAATTTCTTCCCTAGTCTTCCTGTTTTGTGAGTGATGCTAAATTAATCATTTTCATGTCCATATTCATCATGTTACGTGCAAAACGGAGTACAATGCGGACGGGTCTTTAATATATATTGTTGCGGGCCGTAATGAACAAGTTTGTAACCTATATGGGGTCTTGGAGAGACATGTCATACATATGGGTGACAATATTTGTATCGGATCATATTCAATTCATTAAGGACTTACTACAACAAAATTGAGATTTAATGACGTTTTAGAATTGGTGACAGTCTCCAAACTGTCACAAAAAATCAGTTTTTGTGACGGTTTATACAAACCGTCACTAAATCTAGATAAGAATTCGTCTGATGTTTGAATGTAGGCAAATTTATGTTCGAACGTTACATAAAAGTTCGAATATTAAAGATTTTTACGTGCGATTGTAATATTTTTTGGTGCCAATGTTTAAACGTTAATCAGTGACATTCGAATGTTGGATAAAATATTTGGTAAATATGACTATAATTTAAATTTTCTGTATTTTTTAAATAAAATAATGCATCCTTTGTGAACAATTATTACAAATTTAAAAAGATTAAAATTTAAAACGCAATGATTTAATATTAAAATTGGATAAGCTAATTGTAGTAGTATTATATTATATACTATATGATACACTATATTATAAACTAGTTAAGTATATAATATATATTATATATATAGTCTAGTGCTATATACTATACTATATATAGTCTAGTATTTATTATATAATATATATAGTATATATATACTCATTATATATTATATATATAGTCATTACATATAATATATAATATATAATAGATTATATAGTTAATATATTAATATTATATAGTTAATATATAGTATATATTATAGTATATAGTTAATATTATATATAGTTAATATACTATATATATTATATATTATTTATAATAATAGAGTACATTTCTTTCACATATGTTCGAATGTTAAATTTTAACGTTCGAATGTTACTTTTTTTACGTTTGAACGTATATGCAAATATGTTCAAACGTTAAAAATGCGAAAAATTTTCCATTCATTTTTAAATAACATTCGAACGTTAAATTTTAATGTTCAAACGTTACTTTTTAAATATTCGAATGTATATGCATATACGTTCAAACGTTAAAAAATGCGAAAAATCTCCAACTCATTTTTAAATAACATTCAAACATTAAAATTTAACATTCGAACATTACTTTTTAAAAATTCGAACGTATATGCATAAACGTTCGAACGTGAAAAAATGCGGTAAATTTCCTACTCATTTTTAAACAACGTTCAAACGTTAAAATTTAACATTCAAATGTTACTTTTTAAACGTTCGAATGTTATTTTTTAAACGTTTAAACGTCATATCAAATCAGAGTGGTTTTAATGAATAAACGCACGGGAGGAAACAGAATCATTTCTTTTGCTTCCCCCGTGCGTGAAAGAGAGAGTGAGGGTGAGAGAAGGTTGTGGGTTAGAGAGAGTGTATGTTAGAGTGAGAGAGGGTTAGAGAGAGAGTAGAGTGAGAGAGGATTAATATTTTTGCTCTCTCCATTGATTTTGGTAAGGAAAAACTCTTTTTCCTTTAAATGTTTTGCAATTTTATAATATTTATTTTGTGTTTTTTTATATATATGTCTTTAACTAACTAGTGTTGTGATTTTTTTAAAGGATCGATTGTTATAACTTGTTCAAAACTTGTGATTTGTAAGAAGATATTGTGAGTGATAGGTATATTTCTAAACTTTATTAATATGTTTATATATTTTTTTGTGCTTTTGTTGTAGATAATGATGAATATTTTGATGTGTATAATGTGATTTGATTGTGGATTTTGAAGGATTAGATATGGGTATAATATTGTGAGTTAAGTAGTGAATTTTGATTGTATATATTGTGAATATGTTGTGAATTGGATATTATTGATGAATTAGAAGGAATTAAATTGTTTATATTGATGAATTAGAAGTAAATCTTTGTGATATGGATTATGTAATATGATGAATTAAAATAAAAAAATTGTGTTGTGTGTATGCTTATTCTTAAGATGAAAATATAAATATTTGTATATATTTATAGATTAAAATGAATATGTTTTACAATTGTGTATGTGAATTTGAAGCATATGTTGTGGTTATTTTTTTGTGACTATGTTTTGGTATTTGTGAATTAGTTATTATTGTGCATATGTATATGTGATATGTGAATTAGTTTAATTTATGGGGAATATGTTTATATATTGTGAATTTGTATATTAAAGTATTTATTAAAATTATTGGGAATATGTAAAATATTGTGAATTTAGTTGTGAGTATGTTTATATATTGTGAAAATATATGATATCATTTTGAATAAATTTGTGAACTTTTATTGAATATGTTGAGAATAATTTATTAAATTATGTAACATGTCATTAATTTAATTTTTATTTGTATTTCTTTTAAAACGTTACTTATTTTACAGCATTTTTTTTTTATCAAATGAGTATATAAGGTTAAGACAGTAAGAGTTGGAGTCTCTCTTGAAGCAACAGTCTAATTTAGAGATATGTTTACAGGAGCAACATAGAGACCAGGACGAAAGAATGTGCAGTGAAATTAAAAATAAGTGCAGAGGGAGATGAGAGTTCAGATAGGGCGTGTTATGTCACTACAGTAGAATCGCTGTGGGCGAGTAAAGAAGAATAAATAAAATCAATTCAGTTTTCTCATTGTATAGAATTTTTAATATCTAATTTTGCAACTATATAAAACATTATTAGTTGTTAATTTGATGGTATAATATGATGATATAATTTGTATATTTGTTTAATTTTATGAAAATAGTATTTTTGATTTATACTATATAACAAACATTCGAATGTTGGTTCACATTAGAACTAACGTTTGAATGTACTTACACAAAATTACGAAATAACGTTCAAATGTACGACCCAACGTTCAAATATATTCACTCTCAAAACGAACACAACGTTTGAATGTTTAAACGATTTATGTTCGAACGTTTTGTTTGACGTTCCAATGTAAATATGATACCTTCGAACTATAACCAACGAACGTCAATTTTTCTCATTTGAATGTCAATCAGTCAGGTTAACATTCGAACGTTCTATTATTACATTTTGTGACAGATTTCAATTGTCACAAAAAATCTCACATTCAAACATGATATCAAAGGAAAGACCTCCAACCGTCACTAAAAATATTTTTTGTGACAGTTGAATAATAAACTGTCACCAATTATTTTCTGTGATGCACATTAGGTGACGGTAATCATGACAGTTTCGAACTGTCACCAAATACCTTTAGTGACATTTTGCTCATTTTTTGTGACATTTTCCATTGTCACAAAAGATCAATTATGTTGTAGTGAGTAGCTCATAATCCCATCTAAGTAATTAAAGGTGTCGGTCGCAAGTACTAGGGCTGTTCATCCGGGTTCCGACCCGGGAACCCGGGTATACCCAAACCGGAACCCGGATTTGAAATCCGGGCTGGAAACTGGACCAGGTTATCCCGCGTCATATCCGGGTCGGAACCCGGATGAATCCGGGTTTTGTAAAACCCGGATTCCGGGTTTCGGATTGAACCCATTTTTTTTTTTTTTCACTTTAAAAGAAAGCTGCCTAATCTTATATGCAGACGCTCAGCTGCTTCACTTCTTCGTCATCGGCAAAGACCAACAAACACACTGGACACTCACCTTCAATGTCTTTGACATGGGTTTCCTTCTCAAACTTCACATCCGAAACCACCTCTCTGCTGCTGATATTCCCATCGTTGTCATACGATACGTCGTCATTTCCGTCAAGGAAAGCCCAGAGATGAGAGAAGCCCTGGTCAGAGCAGGAGAGGTAAAGCGGTGACATGGGATACTGGTTATTGTTCTTATCGCCGTCGTTGTGATTGGAGACAGAGGAGACCTGATCCAACGGCTAGGAACCATCAAGATCACGAAGTCCATGATCCAACGCTTCCACCACTCTCTCTTCTTCCGCCTCCGCCTCCGCCTCCGCCTCCTCCTCATCTCCTTCCTTCTCCTTCTTTACTATCTGTGGCCCCGTTGACTTGGGAAGTAAGCCGCCGGAGTTCGGTTCCTCCGGTCCGAACATTTTGCTCGCACTTTCTATTACCGGGATATGGTTTGTTGGAGACTGAGAGATAATCCGAATCGGACAGTGTGGTTCCATTGCCTTAACTAAAATGGACCACAGAGGGAGAAAGCAGAGCAGAGAGAAGAGATAAGAGCAGTCCTGTCTGTGAGAGTGTAACCGTGGGGTTGGGGCCTGGGGGAAGGACGAAGGAGCGGGACATGAATAATTTACTTTTATATTAAACCCGGGTACCGATTTTAAATTCGGTACCCGGGTTTTAAAACCGCATCTGGGCCAGATAGACCCGAATTTAAAGATACGGGTACCGGACCGGATTTATTCCAATCCGGAACCAATAACCAGAATTCGGTTTGTCCGGATTCTAGACTGGACCGAATAAAACCCGGCCCATATGAACAGCCCTAGCGAGTAATACGGTAACTAGTTTGTGATTAACGTATATATATGGGGTCGACATTGGATCGAAGACATGCCATGCACGGGTAGTACAATATATATATATATATATATATGTGCTGCAGGCTGGTGTTGAATAGAAATATTTCAGTTTGTATTTTTGATGTATGGGACATAACGCTATCTTATCCCCTGCACAATAAGAATCTGCACGGAAATTGATAAAAATCTAATGAGTTTCATATATAACTATAAGAAAAATGTTTATTTATTGTCAGTTATTATATTAATTCTGACAACTTAGTGCATTCCTACGCCTTAACTACTCACCAATTTGTTGATTTCAACATCAATTGGATAATGGGATATATAGACATTTTTTCATCGTTTAACATGTAATTTGAAGGGCCGTACTGAAATTATCAGACAGGGAATGGTTCAGTGCATGCCTAATTAAAGTGATCAGTCTATTTTTTTTATTTTTTTTCCCCTTCTTTTGAACAGAAAGATATGCCGGCTTGAATTTTAATAGAATTTTACTACGTATAAATAGAGTTGCGTATTAATCTGCTTACTAATACTGATTCTTTTATATTTAAAATTTAAATTAATATTATTTTCAATAAAATTTATTTTTTGATCAATCACATTAAATTTATACATATATTAATATACAATTATACTTGCAACTAAATTTTTCAATTTTAATATAGTTTCATATTCATCATCAAGAAATAAATGGAAATTAGTGGCTGAAACATTTCTGTAGCATGCATGATCTTGCGCGCAGGTATCTTTTGATCAAATTAATCTCGCACCCGGCCAGAAGCTCGAGCTTTTTTGTATGATCTGACACCTAGTGCTTGATGTTGAATGCAGTACTGCCACTGTAGCTTTTAATGACTTATGAAAATGTACGTACCCTTGAATGCCTTGGTTAAAACAATTATAAAGACAAAATGCTATCTCTGTTGGATAGCAACAAAAATTTATTCCACCCGCAAATATGGTTAAAAACGTCGATATTGCATTTGTAATTGGCTAAGATTGAGTAATTTAAAGTAGATTATCTTACTACATGACCGCAGCATCTATTTCCATGCCGAATTTCGAGTACAAAGTGATCCATTTTACTGGGTTCCAAAGATAAATCCGCAGGGAATATTTTATTATGGTCGTGACATGATCATTAAACGAAGTGGCTTAAACTCTAAACTTAAAAGCACCTACCTCTCTCTCTCTCTCTCTCTGTGTGAGCAGAGTAAATTCAGCCTAGCTCAGGGGAAAAAAAAAAGTGGTGGGGTTAAGATGTCAGAGCTTCAAATGATGCGCATGAAGTGTCGTCGTCTCCTCTAACTCTTGCTATGTTTCTGTTTGAATACTGTCAGTCTTTCTGGTCTGAAAACCTCTGCCCAGGTCCTCCGATTGTGGCAGTAATCAGCTGGGGACACTGATAAAGTAGAAAAAACATGTAAGGCAATTCCAGTCGTCCTCAGTACTGTTGGCAATCATCCAATTTGGCTCATTAGTCGAAAGCAGATAGCTTTTTGTTCAGAAGGTAATCAAACTGAGCTGAAGAGCTCCTGTCCAAAATCATTTTTGAAGTTACTTACAATGCATACCAAGCTACTGCCAGTACTGCTTCCCAATACAAATATTAATATTAATATCAATGCATGTGTAAGATCAAATTCTGTAAGCCTTCCATGTTTGAATCGCATGCTTGCAGTTATGGGGCTGCATTCCCAAGCTACATATCATTAAATATTCAGAGCTGGCGTAATCAATGAGGCTTGAGCCCTACTGCTTAGTTCATAAGTGGCTCACGTACGTTGCAGCGTTTGGTCCGTGCTCGAAGCCACAGGCACGAGATCAAGAGCCAGGTAGCGTTGTAAATTAGCCAAGAGTTCAAATTTTCTAGACTGACTGGTTTATTTATTTTTGTTATAATTAAAAGAGTAAGGGTAGATATAGTTTTATGTTGTGAAAGTCTCATATAATTTTTTTTAGAAAAATTAAATTTAATTATTAAAAAAATATTTTTTTATGTGTTCAAATTTACTTTTTTTATAAAAAAAAAAAAATAGGTATATAAAACTCGCACATCTTGAAATTATAACTACCATTTCTTTAATTAAAAATGTGTTTGTCCTAAATTTTTCTTCAAGTACAAGTTTACACTAAAAGGAATTATTTTTCTTTCCATCATTAATAATTATATTATGGAAAATACTATTCTTTTTACTGGGAGTTCTTATTGGGATTTTTTTTTATTTGATGATTTAGAAAGTGTATTTTAATAATATTATTAATTTTTTTATTTTTTAAAAAAATATTAAAAAGATACATATATAAAAAGAAGTAAAAAAAAATACTAAGCGAAAGCCTAACAGAGCTCACAGCGGTTGCTATAGAGTCACCTTTACATTATTTCGTCAAAAATAAAATAACAAATAAAGAAAAGCTGAATGGAGTCCTGCAAATATCAAGCAACATGAGTGGTTTTAGTAGCCTACACGTGGGTACTGTCGTACACTAGCAGCCACATCAATCAAACACAGTGGACTGAGACCTTACCTTTGAATCTTTGTTCATACGAGTAAATTAGGATAGAACGAGCTCGAGATCCCGTTGTTAGTTTTTTTTTTTCTTTATTATTATTTTTTCTTCTTCTCCTTATTCTTCTTATTAACAAAATATTGTTTAATATTATTATTATTTACGTAATATTTAAGATCACATCATTGCTTAAACGCAACTTAAATCTAATTCATTTTAATAACTCTTATCAATTCATTTTAGAATTGTTCTACTGCCCCACATGGGGCTTCCGATAATATATTTTATTAAATTTTTTATCATGTATTTTTTAATATTAAAAAAATTCATAATATTATTAAAAATATATTTTCTTAATTATTAAGTAAAAAAAAACTGTCAGGTGCCGCTTTTGGGAGTCCTCATGTGTGGGTTTAATATTTTATATTTATCTTATCTGATCTAATCATTATAATTTTTTCAAATCTTAAGATAAAATTAAATTAATTTTTTTTTAATTTTAAAATAAAAATAATTTTAAAAAAATATATTTTAATAATATTTTATTCAATTTTCATCTCTTCTCATCTAATTTATATCTGTGAAAACAAAAGAGGCAATTGAGAAGAAAAGTTAAAAGAGTCTCTCGCAAGAAATAGTTCATTTCAGTAATTAATGCAAAATAAGATGATCAGAATCATCGTTTACAACCAATTACCACGTGGGAAGAAATGAACTAAGAGTCGTTCCAAAAGCCATGACAATGAGCTCATGTATACTGGGCATTTTCCTGTGTGTAGTGAGCCTGCATTCCATGGTCTACCGCCAACAGATCAAGTTGTGTTTGCTCACAGAAGATTCGACTAAGTTAAAATTAAAAGCAAACCTAGTCAATCTGACCTCAACACAAGATTTTAATCTAACTAGCTTTCAATGATTGTTTGCTCCCATTAAAGCTGTCTGTAGTCTGTACTCCAACATAGATTGGGTTAGTTTTTGCAGGAAGGCCAGTCTTTCTGGATTCAAGTAACAATCATAAAAAAGCACGTATGCAACTATGTAAGTGTCCCACAAATTGACAAGATCGATACACAGGTCCATGGTTTCAACAAAATTGCCACAATTCTCTTGTGAATAGACATATATATTCAAAGTGCGGTGTCCATGGTTGGACCCCAGCACAGACCTAGCTGTAGGCTACAACCCAAATTATTATAATCGACAAGCAGAAGAACAGAGACTTTGGCATATGCAATTTCATAACATAGTAAACATAACCTTGACTTAAAAAAGCATGTATGTCTTTTTCTTAGTGACAAAAATAACAATAAAAAAAGATTAATAACATCAATCATCACTCATCAGTGGTCTTCTTTCTTCTTCTTTTTTGGGAATATACCCTTTTTCATGGTTTTGGGGTGGGATTATAATTCTTTGTGAGAAGAAATGTCCACCCCACTTGTCAATTCAATGAACTGGAGGATCAGGTATTGATTTATCTTTCTTTTTATCTTTGGTGTGCATCCCATTTCCATCATAATAGCAACAACTTGGCCATGATGCAACCAGCAGATTGCAATGATAACTATCAGCCTACCATTATTATCTGATTATCTTTTCAAAATCGAAAGGAATGCAAGAAGCAACAATTAATCAGTCAACCAACAGCACTGAATCTGGATAAAGCATATCTCAATGCATAAAGCCAGATATTTTATCAATGATTATGCAAATTTTAGTCTTTTTCTTTTTTCTTTTTTCCAACCCCTATTTCAAATCAGAAATAATAAAGAAATGAAATACATCCAGCAAAAATAATGAGTCAATGAAACATAGAAACGTATTCTTAAACCCAAGCAGGCTATGGCAACCAATCTTTCACCTACTAAACTTTAAAACACTACTCTACAGATGTGCACTTTCTTATGTTTTTGCAGAAGAAGATTGACTTCCCTGAGATTTCCTACCATTTCTTTCTCATTCAGTTACTTTCTGCCACAGAAGCAAGTAAGACAGATGAATCAACTCGATGTGGCAGAGCAGAGCAGAGCAATAAGAGATGACTGAGCAATTTAATCGATTCGAATCCGATCAGCGAATGAGAAAGTGATCTGAAACCTCAAAGAGAGGAGCAACCGTACCGCGCGCATTGGTGTCAGCAATGCCTAAGAAAGAAGACAAATTGACAGCAGATGGTAAGCACATGGGATAGACGAAACAGTATGTCAGAAACCAATAACCTAGATTTGACTGCCACATTCGAAGAAAAGCTAAGCTTCAATGGACCATCATTATCTGAATTGTGTTGTCATTCAAACAGACTCTCAAGCATCTGAATCTGTGACCTCGTGCTAGCTTTATTCTTCAGAAAAATATTAGAATTAAATGTCAAAAACCATGCAGGTAAGTAAGCAGGTAACCTTTCTGATCTCAATCCATTTTGCCGGCACTCCTAAGAGACTCTTGTTCGTCTCTCCGTCTCAAATTGATCCATGATGGGCCAAACGCTACCCACACTTATCGCCAGGAGAGGCCGGAAGTCAATCCAGAGCTTGATTGGAAAATTGGGCTGAGGTCAAAGAAAGAGACGCTCTATGATGGGCTCAGCATCTACAAAGATGGGCATTGCATTCACTAACTGGGCCTGGACCAGCTTATCAGAGCCCCACTGAATTCTAAAGATGATGTCCTCCAACTCCACACAGGGGGATATGGTTAATTTCCTTTTAAATCTCAAGCGTTAAATAACACAAATATTTCCATAATACGAGACAGTCAATAAGAGATAAGAAAATGAAAAAACGCACTTTTTCACCCTCTAATTATAAGAAATTCTATACTTTTTTACTACACAATTAGGGGTGCTATCCGCACCATACGGGAAGAGGTAGCCCCCTCTCCGCACCACATGGGACCGGGGGGTTTTCACATTTGCCCCCTGCCCCGGCATCTCGGGTCCGGGGCGGATTGCCTCATGTTCACTTAAAATATAGACTACATTTTATTAGATTTAAAAATTATTTCTAGGTCTAAAAGTGATCAAAAATATATTTTTAGATCTAAATTATAAATTTAAATTTGTAAATATCACTATAATTTAAAATTTATGAAGTTTTTAAATTTACTAGTGTATATTTTGTGTAAATTGTAGTATAGTAGTTTTTAAACTATATAGTTTTTGAATTTGCTAATGCATATTTTATGTAAATTGTAATTTTTAAACTATGAATTTTTTAAATTTGCTAGTACATACTTTGTGAACAAGTTTAACAAATTATAATATACATATTTATATATATACAGTTTGTAAAATATAAATATATACTTATATATATATAAATATATTAATGTTTTTGTATATATATAAATATTTATTTATATATATAATATATATTTATTTATAATATATAAATATAAGGGGGGCGGTGTGGGAGAAATGCTGACCCCTAGGAGTGCTAGATGCATTGCCCGTCCCGCCATGCAGGGGTGGGGCAGACTGGGGCGGGGTGCAAAGCCACGCTGCCCACCCCTACACATGATTACTCGTTAGTGACATCTACTAAATTTTAATAGTTTGGAGTGCAACATGTAAAATGACATGCATTGATTAGAAAATTACACATTGAATTTGATCATATAATCTATTCAAATATTATGATTTAATAATTGATTTAATGAAATTATTGGTTCGTGTCATTAATGTACAAATCATTAAGGTCAACTGCATGCATGCCGGCCGGCCGATTCCCGGTAACGGAAGCTATCTCTGATCGATCTAGAAAATGTAGGGCTGCATATCAATTCTACAATTTGTGTGCTTGTCTCTCCCATACATGTGCATCAATCAATCATGTGACATTGAATAAAATGTTGAGGAGCCGATGTTCTCTGGATATTGATCTTTTAATTTGGTTAACATGCAGTTGATCAGTTTGAAAGCAACATATATAAAATACCAGTTGAATTAAGTACTAGTTCGAAACCACTTCTTAAATCATGCACGATCGATCGAGAGGCAAAATTAAAAGATGGAAGGCCAAGCCATGCCATCTATATATAAATATTGCAAATATAATGAAGTACTGTATAACATGGCCGGTCACTTGACACCAACTTTGGAGAATGATGGATTCAAATTAATTAAACCGTCAACTTCGGAGAGCATGCAGCCCATATTATTCTTTCATATGTATTAATCAAATCTAAGCATGCATGTGCCTGATCGTCATCTTCAACAACCTATTATTCAATCTTTCTTTAATGCTGGAATATTTTTCTTAATTTGTTCCATCCATATATATATATATATATATATAATTTGTGATTGTTATCAATTTCTATTACCATTTGCATGTATCAATGATGTGGAAATGTGGAAATCTAAACAAAAAATACCAGTCTATCATGTTTAGAATTAATCATGTGACTTTATAAATTTAAAGAAAATTAATATAAAAAAAATTATATTATAATAATATTTTATTTAATTTTTAATAAAATATTTATTTTATAGGATCAGTAATTAAGCAAACTTCCAACTCACAGTTTTCGGTTGCATTAGGTATAGTAAGATATGAAAATATTATCCAAAAAGATGCCGAAGAGACGTAAAGCAGATAAAAAGGACAAACTCAGTTTGAGGTTACTTTGTTTCACTCTGCCAAAAAGCAGCACTGCTTCCTCTTTTTTCTTTATTTATTTCTTTTCATTTTCTATTCATGTGCACTGATATCAAATTTAGGATAAGTCACGGGTGAGAGATAATTGTCCCGACTCCGGAAAGACAACCATAGCCCAATAATAATCCACCAAACTGGGATGGGGTCGACCCCCAGCTAAAGACAATATATATCGTAAGGCCAATGTCACGGGTAACTCCATAGATCTGAAACATGATAATATGAATCCAACGCAACATTGTGTGTGGTACAGATGATCAGATGTTAACATCCTGGAATTAGTTTAGTAAACATGTGAGGGACCAGAACACCTACACAGGGGTCCCAGTACTCCCCAACCCCAGCTAGCTCCTTCCTTTACGAACTCAGCTTGCTAATCACATTTCAATAATACACGTCAAATTCTCCACGTGTACCTTGCAGAAAAATCCCAGGGTGTTGCATGATTCTATTGCAGTATTTTGCATGATTCCAGCAGTCAAAATCAATATGGACATTGAAAATCACTTGTACCAGACTGAGTTCCTTTTCCAACTTTGTATCTTTCTTTTAAGAGTAGACTTTAAGCTTTTCAACAACTTACACAAAATGGTTGGATTAGGAGCAGGCCGCCAAGAGCCAATTTCCATGCTGCATTAATGGCAGAGATGCATCGATTTATCAAACTCAATTTATATCATTGCCTTTCTTCAGGTACGTACGTATGTTCTCCCAAGAGGTGTTAACCGCGAGAAATCTTGAAATCTCTTCGATTATTCTTGAGTTTATATAAAATTGCATGATGCAGGAATTAAGATCCCTCCTCGCCCGCGCGGTAAGAGACCAGCCTTTCTCAATTTATTCATGTACTGTACGTATGTAGTACTCATCTTCAGAATCATCCAAAGACTCGATCGATCATGTGGTCCGATAATTAATTAGTTCATATACGAGAGGATGTGTTAAGAGTTGTCTGATTATGGACCGACCGAAAAATCATCCTTGTGCCGACCACTAGCGCCTAGAGCCATGCATTTCTTCAAGCTAGTGTACTTTAATTATTTTAATTATTTTTGTAACAGTAAATTAATTAATTAATTTAAATGCTGCCCTACCATTTGTAATGGTTCTCATGTCTAATGATAATGTATTATCATTTGCCTTGAGGAAAAAATTTTAAAAAAAAAATAGTTATTTTTTAAAAGCAGTAACCTTAATTTGTTGATACAACAATCTGAATTTAAAACGTTGGCGGATTCAACACGGTGTCATAACAACCTCGCTACATTCGGCAGTTTTAAAATTATGTAGATGTTTAATGCACTACATATATAATTATTAGATTATATTGCATCCAATATTCGGTCTTCTAGGTGAGCCAAACCCAATAAATTTGATGTCTATCATGATCATCACCTCCTGCTTCATCTTATAAATGAAGCTTGCCGGAGAAAAACTTGAATAACAGTTTATAATCATAGCTTAAACAAATCATGTAGCCCTCAAAATTTACACAATTTGACAAAAAGAAAGATATTTAAAAAAAAAAAGACAATATCTTAATTTTATTGATAACTCTGGAGAGGAATTACTTAAAAAAAAAAAATGATATTTTAGAGCATTACCGATTTAACAGACCTTAATGAAGTCTGACAGTGAAGTTATGGAGCTAGCTGTTGAATCGAAGCACGCCGCCCAGATATAAAGAACGCAGTTCCCGGGACTGATCATCAGATAAATTCCACAGGCGTGAGAGCAAAGGCTGGCAAGACTCCACCAGCAGCCCCAACCTCCCAAGTCCCACTCCCACCCACCAAACATTTTCTTTTTATTATGTATCCTGCTAAAACCGTGCACTTCTTTTCATTAAACACCATAAAAAACCTCATAATGACCATAGAATAAAGCAAATATTGGAGACTGTTTGATTTTTAAGTTTGAAACTTTTCCCCAATGGGTTGTCCATATATTATCCATCACGAATCCTGAAGTTCTAGACCCCTTGGTGTTTGGTATGCAATTAATATATAATGCAAGTATAAAATTATTCGTAGGCTTTGATTATCTCAATGTAATTGTCTCCTTCCAATCTAAGTACAAGCCATGCATATATATGCATTATCCCAATGTCACACTGAATGGCTACTTGGTGGTGCCTATAATGAGGTTTGGATGCACTGTTCATAAAATAATAAACAAGTTGAAGAAAAACTGTCTTTTTATTACTACTGGTTTGAATTTCAGTGCTTTTTTAGACGCATTCTCTGCCAGTTTCCATTCTCTTTCTATTCTTCTATTCCCCTTCCCACCTGTTCCACTTCAAACTCCTATAAAAGATTCCACACCCACGATTCCCTTATCACTTTCTATTTTTTTAAGACTAGGGAATTTAAAGATGCATGCTGCCTATTTGAATGGCAAGCTGATCTCTGCAGGCATAAAATAAAATTGCTTTGCTAGAAGAATGCTCTGTTTTGGGGGACTTTAATGGAGTGGTTGAATTGTGTGAATATGGAGAGGCTAAAGACAAAATCGTGGGTTCAGGGCCTAGCTAGCTTTTCCTATTTCATCGAAAACTTCAAGCTCACCAACACGACTGAAATAGTTATTATTGCTTCAATTTAAAGAACCATTCAAAGTTAGATGGCACGGCAAACTTCTTTGAGAAAACGACTTGAGAAGATTAATTAGGTAGTACATCACCAACAACTGAATGTATAAACAGCAATGATCCAAGTTCCTGTATTCTGATCTCTCAAAAAGAAAAAGAAGAAGAATCTGTAATGGAATACAAGCGTGTAATGTGGGTGACACAAAAAGTCAGGGATCTTTAGCAGATAGCCCAAATCTAATTTCTAGCAAAAACTTAGCCTGTTTAGTAAACCTTGAATTGGACAGAAAGTGCATGGTACCGGCAGATCAAGGAGTCAGCAAAAAATTGTGGGTTTTAAAAAAATAAAATAAGAAAAGAGAATTGATATTTATTATTATATAACGTTCAAGTCTCTCGAACGCTCATTTTAAAGAAAAAATAAATAAATTTAAAACGCATGAAAAGTTTATTTTTTTAATATTAAACTTCACTTTTTTCAATTAGGGTGCATGAGACTTGAATATATTATAATATTGGAAAATGATAGGTGCATTGACAAAGTGTACCTATCATTTGTACAGATCAGTTTTTTTTTTTTTTTTTTTTTTTTTTTACCATTTGTGTTTGTTTATTTTTTAGTATTGTATTTTTTATTTTTTTATATATATTTTTAAATACAGGAAAAATGCTTTAACAAATAAAAAAAATACTTTAACACTATGGTGCTGTTTGGGTAATAAGTTGATATGAGATAACTTATAATGAAAGTTGAATAAAATATTGTTAAAATATTAATTTTTAATATTATTATTGTTTTAAGAATCGAAAAAGTTAAATTATTTATTATATTTTATGTAAAAATTTAAAAAAATTATAATAATAAAATGAGATGAAATAAAATACTTTCATTATAAATATCGGTATACTTTATCGGTGGCTGTAGTACCGTCTTACTAGAATTGTATATAACATTATTTTTAATAAAATATTTTAGAAGGAAGGGGCAATAATGAACGTTATAAAATGGGCAAATTAAGGCTCTTAATTTGGTATAATTAAGTCTCCCCTTCCACAAAATTAAAATCAGGAAAACAAACTGAAGAAATTATGGAAAATATGAATACGATAATGACCAAAACAAACCTCTTAATAAATGGAATAGACAAGAGAGAAAAGAGACAGAGAGTCCACGTGAGTAATACTGAGATCAACATAAGGGTAATTACGTAATTTAAAGTGTGCCTGTCGTAACCACGTCAAACCCACCATTTAATATCGCGCCTTGGCCATCCCATCCCATTCTTCTTCCAACGCCCAACCACAGCAAATAACATAACAGAGCCCTAAGAGCGACATGAGAGCAGACGCAGGCACCCAACCAGAACGAAGACAACCTTACGAATTTTCTCTGTTGTAGAGAGAAAGAGGAAAGAGAGATTCTTGCTTAAGAGGAGTATCTGAACCTTGGTTTTGAATGGCGAGCGGGTGGCTCAAGTCGCTGCACTGCAAATCCAGAGCGTTCGATGACGTTTATCACCCCAACCCGAAAAATCTATTACCCAGTGCCAGTTGCAGGAAGAGTATGCAGAGCAGCATTAAGGACGTGATCGATACCACCAAGCAAAAGCCCAAGAACAAGCCGAAATCGACACCGCCGGCCAAGAGGCAGGCCGGTTCGAAGTATAAGGACGAGGCCATTCAGACCCCGCCAAGCAGGTCTAGGTTGAGTGATTCTGTTGCTGGGCATGCCGGTGCTCCGGACCCTTACCTCCCGGCACTGATGGAGCTCCATGAGGGCCACCCTTCTCGTAATGTCGTAGAGATTATCTTCCTCACGAGTTGGAGCCCCAAGGCCTTTACAGGTGAGATCGAGATGATTTTCAAGGTCCAGAACGCGTCGAGAACCGTGGCCCGGTTCGAAGAATACCGCGAGACGGTCAAGTCCCGGGCAGGCGCGTTCGGTCCGAAAGACGGCGCTGCTTGGGACGAGAATGCGCGGTGCGTCGCGGACGGGAACGAAGTTATGGGGTTCCATTGTCTGGGCCCCACCTCGGCGAGAGGGATGTACGACTCGCGGGGCAGGGCTTGGACGTTCCCGGGGGGGAAGGGATCGGCGATTTGCACGTTTTCCGATAGCGGTGGGGCCCACGAGTGCGCCGGCGGTGGTAGAGGAAGGAGGGCCATGCTAGTATGCCGGGTAATTTCGGGTCGGGTCTGTAAGAACCTCAGAGTCGGCTCATTGCTGGATGACCGAGTCGGATTCGACTCGGTGAGCGGCGAGAACGGGGAGCTGCTAGTGTTGGATTCTCGTGCGGTGTTGCCTTGCTTTCTTATCATCTATAAATTGTAAAAATACCATTAGACTTTTCATCTAAAATCTTCTACTCATGTTTTCTTTTTCATTTTTTGTTTTTTTGGTCTTTTAAATTTCTTGGTGGGGTTTGATGAATTTTCTTCTTTACATTAATCAACAAAATTTTTCATTTTCTTTTTTTGGTGGTTGATATTCTCTCAAGTACTTAATGAAAAGTTATGTTGATAAATGCTAATTAACCAGTTTACGATTTCTTTTTTCATGCAATTTTTATTTTCACTATTAATTTTTTATAATTTCCGGCTCTTTGTAAGAATGTGAATCCCATTAAAAAATAATAGTTTTTTTAAATTGATAAATTGATTAGGCAATATCTTAATTAGGTTGATAAGAGAGATGTTGTATTATATTGGTGCTATAAGTTTCGTTTATGGTAAATTAATTAAAATTTTGAGAAATAAATAAATGTCGGTTATAGGATTTTCCGGGCATTATTCATGATTTATTGCATTGCATGTATATAAGTTATGAGGCCATGATCCACTATAAGAAAACAAGCATTTGTGACATATTATTTATGAAAAAATGACTCTTTGCGGTAAAAACGAACTTATTTTAATAAAAAATAGTCATTTTCTTATTAAATCATTGTCCACAAATAAATAATTTTCTTGTAGTGATATCAATTGATCGGTATGTCGATTTATATATGTTTTTACATTCAGAAGTTTTCTTTTAATCTAAAAGAATTATTTTTCTCATTGGTCCCTTAATCCATTTTATACCATACACTTAACGTGGCAGTCAAACCCATCGTTGACAAACGAATGAAAACACATCAGAAGGTCAGAGAGAGATGAGCGAGATAGGTTTTGCGTTCGGTGATCAAGGCTAACATTTTAAAAAAAAAAAAAAAAACATGAGTTGGGGAATAGTTGTTGATACATAACAAAACTCGATTGGAAAATACATAATTTTTTACCTCAAGGTGGTAGGCTATTTTAATTGAAATTTCCCAGGCTTCACCATCCTTACATTCAACCTTTACCATCCTTCAAAATTTTCCAGCACCTAGCTCAAAAACCTTTGGAGATTGAAAATGCATGATCGTTGCAATTAGCTTTTACTTTGGAAAACAATATGGGACATTCTCCCAACTAAGGCTAAGCTGAACAACATTATTCCAAACTTACAATAAGAATATTGTCCTCTGTGCAACCATGTAGAAGAAACTTTACTTCATCTTTTTGTTAATTGCCCTGTGGTTTGAATGCTGTGGAAGTTTAGTAGCAGGCCTCTGAATCTGGCAACACTACCGATCAATTCCATGATTGACTAGATAAAATTGATAATAAACCCTACATCTAAACTTGGTTTAACAAAATCAGAAATACACCATTTTTAGTTATTTGCAATGATCACAATGGATTTCATCTAGAGAAAAAAAAAATGATATTGTTTACAATAATTCATCCTCATCACTTGCAAAAGATTCATTCCAGCCAGAAACTACATACCAAGCTTATAAATAAGTATTTGGGAACAAAAGGAAAAAATTCTCCTTAATTTAAGATGGATTTCCCCCGCCTTCAAATCATTGGAGTTACTCATTTGATGCAACAATTAGAGATTCATTCTCAACCTCTTTAGTTGTATGCCGAGACTCAAAAGAGAGAATTATTAATGTTAGGACTTCTACAAATCCAAAGCACCAACCCAACCTTTGCTGAGGCTTCAGCTACTCTACTTGCAACACAAATAGCAAACCAACTACAAAAAAGGCCCTCAGTCCTAGAAGGCGATGTCCAAACTGTTATAGATGCTATAACAAACGAATCTCTTTCACCCCAATCAAGGTGGACATTAGTCAAAACCTTCATCTTTGAGAAGATTGAAGGATCAGAAAAAAATACCGATTTCAAAATTAATGTGTATTCTGCGATACAATGGACAACAACTAAATTGAATTTTGATCGAATACCCCTTCATAGTATCCCTAATTATATTCTACATATAGAAAATGGAAATGATCCAACTTATACTTTATATATTTTCTTTTTAATATAATGCATGTTTGCTGAAAAAAAAAAAGTGAAAAATATATAAATTTGATTTGACCGTCAGCTTTAAAAAATACGGCAGGTTGATAAAAGAAAGGAAGGAGGGAGGAATCATCATCTCCATGTCCAGACAGCATTTCGCATTTATGTTTCGTACACAACAAAGGTAGGCAGCTATACCGGAATGCAATTATTTACTTCCTCATCAAATGATTAATGAGGATTTTGCTAACCTGAAAAGTCATCTTTAATTCGCTGCTACGGATTGCTGAAATACTACAATATTAGGTGGGAAAGCAATTAAATTTGAGGAAATTCATTTACCAGCGCATTTATTTCCACATCAATACACCACGTGATAATAGCGAGACTCATATAAAAAAAATACATTGATTTTTTTTTTTTCCTAATCAAGCATGCTTAATATAATTAAGAAATGAGTACGAAATACATATAGTTTTAAAGAGGGTCTTTGCCACTATCTATATATAAGATACAGTCGGGTATAATAGAAAGGGTATACAACCAAAAATTAAATTCTGCCACTAAGTACACCCATTAATTTTAAAAATAATATAATTTGATTACTCTCTAATCTTCATGAGGGTGAAGGTTTTGACGGATATTATCTATAATTGGAGTTAATTGCCAACAGGTAGAGGAGATTCGTTATTAATGGCATCAATAACATTTTGTGCATCACCTTTAAGAGTAAATGTACTCTTGTGAAGGTGTTTGACACTCACGAAGACAAGAGAGTTGCTTATGCCTTTGCTATGACTGGATTAGTGGTTGGAATTTTTTAGGCCCATATTTCTACAATATTGCCTTCTGAGTCCCAATATACAGCGGAGGCAGTGGAATAGGAGTATCTAATTGCAGCATTAAAAGAGAAGCTCCATTGATTTAGCCCCGGGGGGGGGTACCCATCTTTGTGATTGCTGGTCTTTTGATTTCAGCTTCCATGCTTGTTTGTAGATTTGATAAATTTTCCCCAGCTGCTTCTCTAATTGAAATGATAATATGCATTCTTTTAAAGAAATAAAATCATCAAGTTATATTCAATCTAAATTAAAATTCTTAATTATGTCTCTTTCAATATAGACATAATAAATAACTATTCAATAGACATAATTATATATAAGCCAAACCAAGTAGTAATCAATCTATTTCAAAAATAAAAAGAAAAATTCTAAAACAAAATACAACTACATCAATATGTGAAAGAATGGGAAATGTAAATAATAAAAAAATCCAAATAACACTGCATCAATAGTTTAATACAATTATATATATATATATATATATATATGAAAGAAGAAAAAAATGGGGAGAAAAAGAAGAAAAAAGTCAAACATGAGCCTATGTATGCAACTATTGGCCTGTAGTCTATAGAAGAGCTGCATAGTAGCAGGAAACAACTTTAAAGTGTCTTTTTGGCCTTTCGGCAAATTGTAAGGAAAAGACTTTTCTTTTATCAGTAAAACTGTATGCAGACGATAAGAGAAAATAAAATGTGTCATGTCTATCATAAAAACCATCCAACTTTTTTTATTATTATTAATAGTGAAAATATGTCATCATGTATTAGATAATTTTATTTTAGATAAAATATATTTAATTTTTAAATTGGATTAAATTTTTTAAAATTGGACTTATAAGTAATTAATTTATAAGATTAAAATAATTTTATAAAAGATCTTTTTTAGAGAGGGGACCAACACACAAGATGAGACCAATATCATCCTATTAAATCATAATTTCACCATCGAATAGAATGAGACTTCAGGGAGGAGTAGGAGTTCACTAAGGAGTGAGGAGAAACTCTAGAGAGAGAGTAGAATCATGCATGTTGTGAGGGGAAAAGGGCCCGAGCCCAATGGCCCGGACCAGGGCCCCCAGTAACCCTAGACCATAGCACGTCGGGGGACTTACGGCCCACCTGACAAGGGGGCAAGGTGGCCCAAGGTCGAGGCCTACCCGAAGGAAGGTAAGGTGGTCCAAGGTGGGAGGGGTTTATACCGCCCCCATAACACACCCGCCCTTCAGAAGGGTCTCTGGGCTAGAGTTCGAGTTGGTCGAAAAGCCCACTACAAGCAGCGACAACCTAAGGGTTCAGTAAGGAACTAAGGCCTACCAAAGGAGTATGTCAACAAGTGACTATCATAGGGCCCAAGCGGCTAGGCGTGCATGGTTGCGAGTGTACTAGGCTAGAGATATGCCACATTTAATGCATGTCAAGGGGATCAAACACGTGATGGCGCACTCATGGGACAACTTGATCTCGACTTGACATTTCATCGTGGCATGTCTAACCTAGGCACGACTTGAAACCCAATGATTTCCCTCGACGGATGAGCTCAGGACGAGCATAAATACATAATCCTGTCCGTGAAAAAATATATGATTTTTTATTCTCTTTGTTGCCCAGATGACTAACACAAGAGGGGGGGTGAATTGAGTTGTATTAAAAAAATAACAATTATAAATCAAATATATAATATAAAATATAAATAAAATATGAAATAACAATAAATATAAAGAGTAAGGGTAAGAGAGAAGCAAACTCAGTATGTTAACAAGGTTCGACCCCACTGCCTACGTCCTCGCCTCAAGCTACTCCTTAAGGATTCCCAAATTCATTATTCAACCTCCTTTAGGTGGAGATAGAAACCTATTACACCTTTGAACAACACCGCTACAAAGGATCTGTGTAGAACACCCTCTACACTTGCAATCACCTTACACGTGGTGATTCAACTATTCCCCGTGTAGAATACTTTCTACACACACAATGGTTATACACACCATTTTTCTGCTACAAGGGCTGATAGTGGGTAGGTTATCAGAAAACACTCTTCAATGAGTGAAATAAAAACAATACAGCGCAAACTATATCTCTCAAAATGAACAAGGATTAAGGCTCAATGCTTAGAGAAGAGAGAATGAAAGCTTTGAATGAATGTGGTATGCTCTTGATGTTGTAAATGTGAAGCTCTCAAATGATCTATTTATAGGCATATGAGACTTCATATTCAAATTTAAAAAGATTCACATGTCAAAAACAACATCATTCACTTTTTAAAAAAATTCAAACCTAATCTTTTACTTTTTGCATATGACAAAAGGAGCACACTTTCCTTTTTAAAAAATTCAAACCTAATCTTTTACTTTTTGTATATGATAAAATGAGCACACTTTACTTTTTAAATTTTTCAAACAAAATCATCTACTTTTTGTATAAGTCTAAAAAAACATCAATTACGTTTGAAAATATTCAAATAAAACATGCACATGTGAAAGATGACAATCAATCATCTTTAATATTTTCAAAGTTCAACCCTTTAATCAAGGCATGCACATGTAAAAGATGACAATCAATCATCTTTCAAAATTTTCAAATTTAATTTTCAAAAATATTCATGCACATGTGGAAAATGTATTTTAATGCTTTATGATAAAATATTAATTTTGAGCATTAATCCTAATTTCAAATTTTAAGAGATTTACAACATTATTCTATGACTTTAATGTGAACTTGTTTCCTTCTTGCTCATGCTTGGTTCTTTGATGTGCTTGACTCTATTATGTGGACAACTTGAGTTTGAAACTCCTTTATTTTTTGAATTCATTTGTTATCATCAAAATCCATGTGTAGATTTATAATCACATGAAATTTAAAACCTTGGGTTCAACACTCTTCTACATACTTGTCTTATCTTAATAGCTTCCAACTGACTTCAGCATTGAAGGATTCACAAACTTCTCATGATAACACTCTTCTCCCTCCTCTTGCAGGTGCAGAAAGCTTGGCTCACCTTGAAACTACTCAGACCATGAAACATCATATCAACACACGTGATCTGTTCGATCCTGTTTATCAAATCTGTGCAACTTCCTTAGTTTCTTGCAAAGTATATGGCTGGTAGAGTATTTACACGCAAATAGCACTACATTTTATAATGGTGGAGGGTAGGTAGAAGCCAATTATAGCTCTATGAGCAGAGTAGTTATATATATTAATGGTGGATGAGATGTTTTCCAAATTAACCTGACGAAATAGCTAAATTGATAGGCTCTTTAAATGGACATTCAAGCATTATTTAGGTGCATGGTCTGAAGCGTTATTGAGAAACATGCATGGCTATATATGGCAAACGCAGCTGCTTTTGGGTTTCCAATATATATATAAAGCATAGGGCTGCAACCCAGTCAACCCGTACTAGGTTTGGACCCGATCCGACCCAACCCGTCAACAAGAAATATCAATTCAGCTTCGACAATTTCGGGTCGGGGCAACCCGACTTCCCATGCCCATCAGGCATCAGATGTTGTTTCTCTCCTTCAGTGGCGGCTACGACCATTTGCTTCTATGGTGATGGGCAGATGTTAGGTTAGTATTACATTTTGGATTTGTCCGACTCTGAAGCTGCAATTGGGTTGCGAGGTGCCTGGCATCATAATCCAAGGAAATGGACTTCGCGACTTGCTGCCAATTGCAAGGAACTCTTTTGCAAACATTTCTTGAAAAGTCTATAGAATACCCTGGTCGGCGTGTTATCGGCAATTGCTGATCGCTGCATTTTAGTATGCGTTATCGTCATTTGGATTTGTGCTTAATTTTAAGGTATTGCGCATGTATAGAAGGTCCCGTGCAAGCCTGTAACCAGAGAATCAGCAAAATGGTTAGAGAAACAGAAACGAAAATCGTTAAAAATCAAAACCCACACTTCTTTGTGCAAAATCAGAGAAAAAAATCATTAAAAAGTGTTGAGGCTGAGCTTCTGAAGGAAATCATCAAACGTTTCTTTGAGTGAAATCAGAGAAAAAAATCATTAAAAAGTGTTGAGGCCGCCATCTTTGATCTCTTCCTCGTAGAAATGAATTTAGGCGGGTTGCTTGGGTTGAAACCGGTATTTCACGGATTCGACCCAAACATTAGTTTAAACCGTATTTAGCATTTGGGTCGGGTCGGGCCATTCAGACGGATCGGATCTGTGATTTTTTTGCACAGCCCTAAGCATAAATATATTTTGTACCTTCAAATTATTAAGGTTTTACACTTCATACACAAAATTATAAAGCCTGCCATATTTAATCTATTATCAGCTTTCCTTTAAGCAGTTTCTCGACGGTACATATTTTTCGTTAATATTACGTTAAGTTACGTTACGTTACATATTTTTCATTTACCCAACGTTCAGATCAACAAAGGGAAAATAGAGAGTAATTTGAGAGGAGAAACGAGAATTTATCATTTTCTTTTATAAGAAGAAACAATAATAAAAACTAACAAGAGGGTATTGGCCGTTAAAGAGGAAGGGGGTCCCCCATAACTGTAAGTGCTGGACGGAACCTGTCCGTTAATTGGCAACAAAGCACGGCGCAAGTCACGCCATCAGATGAACCATGATTTGCGTCTCTTTACCTGTCTTCGTTAATATTTAATAATACAACAGCCCAATGCACATTGGTTCCAAACTCAAACCAAACTTCCAATATTACATGTCTAAATGTACGCCAAACATATTTACGGAAAATTACAAAAAAGAAAAAAAAAGACAGATAGAAACTTGGACACGATTTCTCATTTAATAGGAAGACAAATTTAAAGACTTTAATTTTTAAAATTAGCAAGTCAAGGGATCCATTCGGACGGAGCCAAAACATGGGATACCATTGAAGAAAAAGAGTTAGAATATAATTTTTTTTATAAAATTTTTATTTTAAAAAGTATAATTGTTTTTAATTTTTGTTTGAAAGTCTAGAAAATTCGTAATTGATAATGATTATATGAAAAGATTAAAAATTAAAAATTATTTGTGTTTTAATAGGTATTTAACTATTGAGATGAAAGAAACTAGACCTCAAACTATAGCAAAGCAACTACGAGAATGAGCATCAAGTGTCATGAGGCTGCAAATGTTTCAAGAGATGTCCATTGCTCGAAGCCTGTCGGAGTCAGAGTCCAAAAGGTCGAACAACAGTCTCATGGCAAGAAAGCTATATATCCAAGCCGCCATAAGAGACCATTGAGAGGTATATGAATTCATTTCACAAGAGGAAAAAATGTGCTCTACTGCAAGCATTTCTCAAATCAACGCCTTTCCATATTTCAATGTTCTATGCTACTTATCAATATAATCCAGGTACATCAAAATCCATTAAAATTGGAGTGAAAAGGGGGGGGGGGAGAGAGGGGGAGGTGAAGAGGAAATCAGATTCCAGATTGGATATACCCAATAATATATTATCCCCTATGGTGAACAATTGCAGGCAAATTGTACATTTTCCACGATCATTGATACTCCACTAGTACATACAATGGCTTACCCTTCAAGCGCCCACGGCCCTGCAGCGTTCAGCAAATTTAAATTATATCCATGCAGATCTCTACGTACACCAATCATTTCTCTATATAAAAATCCCGAGAAAGCAACTACGTAACACAAGTAGTTAGTAATATGCACACCTTTAACTCAGGTAACTCAATCAGGCATGCACATTCAACTACTTCTGCTCCAACGCATTCTGTGAAACAACACAATCACATCAAGATTTTTTGAAATTTTTCTGAAAGTGGGCAACCACAAGAACAAGCCACATGAAAAATAAAAATTAAAAAAAAAAAAAAAAAAAAAAAAAAAAAAAAAAAAAAAAAACTGATGTAGTGTTGAATGCCCTCTTCTCCAGCATTTTTTGGCATTCTTAACCGTGAAAGTAGCAAGTCTAGTTGCCCTCTTCTCCAAAAAGAGTTATCAGTCACACTAGATAATGGCTCTCCAGAGAACAAAAGGAAAGGAAAAAAGTATATCACCGGTTGATAGATATGAATCAATTTTCATACATTTATCCTCACTGAGGGTGCAAAATATCTATGCATGTTAAGTATTGAAAAAAACCACCAACGATGGCAAAAATAATTTCTAATGCAATTACCTAGTAAGTTCATAGCTGCACAGAGTGTGCCACCAGTGGCAATTAAATCATCAACCACCAAAGCACGTTCTCCAGGTTCCACCGCTCCAACATGCATCTCAAGACAGTCCCTTCCATATTCCAAAATATACTCCTCAGAAATAACTTGACCTGCCATTAAGGTAAGATTGTATTAGAACGCTATTAATGTTAGATGTTCAAAATCCAAAGAGAGACTCTGAAAGTCCTGAAATGTTTTGGAACAGCCATATCAGACCATGATTCTAGAACACCAGAACATCATGTTAACACAACCGACACATCATGTCAGATCCAGTTGGAGAATTTACCATATCTGAAGAGGAGATACCGAAGATATTCCGTAAAATGGTAATTTAAAATAATCTGGCTCAAGAAAAATATATTACAGCTTCACGTGCAAGGGAATTTGGAAGGACTGGGACCACATTTGCTCACTATTATGGCAAATTCCTATAATCGTGCAGTTTCAGTAATCTCTGCTAGGTATCCAAAAAATAAAATAATAAAAAAACGTTTGGAGTCTTGATAATTTAAAATCGGCAAAAATATTGAGGACCAAACGAAATGAGTCCAAATTACAAGTTCCAGAATTACGACAAAAAGCATATATCCGCTACTTAAAAGGCCATGAATCGAATCAAATAGCATTGACATGAACCAACAAGCTACTAAAAGAAAAGACTGGCATTAAACATGTATAAAAGTGGAAAAAGTTTTGGACAGTATTGAAATGGAGAATAATACACTCATATAGAGACACAGAAAATTACTGTAGCAAGATTAAAAGTACCAGGCAGCTTCCTTGGTTTTCTTAAAGGAACAAACTTTGCCCCAATAGCCAAAGCAATGGGAGGACCAAATATAAATCCACGAGCTTCTACCCCTGGAGAAAGCAAAACAAAAACGACAGGGCACTCAAATTTCAGAACACAATGCAAGAGATCAGTTATTTACACCTGTAAAATTTTGGATATCAAAACTAGCATACAATAATTACAAGAACAGCAAAATACTTATATTAAAAAAAAACAAAAAAAACAAAAAAACAAAAGATATCAAAATATAGAACTAATATTATGTATCTTCTCCCTAATTGATCCAAAAAGTGCATAAAAACTCATTGGTGAAAGGACAATTTAGAAACAATAACCTTTTCACTTTTTTCGTAGGTAAAAGGATGCAATTTTTAATATAAACAACAGTAAAGTACCAGTATTAATAATAACATTTAGAACACATTGAAGTTTTACATGGCACTAAGAAAGATGAGTAGTGCATTGAGAGCCCAATAATACATTTTCAATATATATCTATATAAAGTTTACACAGAACTAAGTCATCCATAATACACACCTCACAATCTCACAAACCATCTAATGAATGCATCAGCAATGAGTGAAAGAATATTAACTCACAAAAACCAGAAATTCTTTTTTTGATAGGAAATCAGAAGTTTTATTTATAATAATAGTCATAGCCAAGTACACAATGTATATACATGAATAATACCTAACAAGGAGACTCACAAAAATCAGAAATAATCTATTGTAGTATCAGGAGCACCACTAAATGATATAAGCATTACACATTTCAATGGCCAAGACTGTCTTGATAAGTAACATAAAAATAATTTATTACGCTGAAAAAAAGGTGAAACACAAGGACACAGGAATTATGAAAAAGATCCACCTAACTAGGAAAAACAGAAGTCAATGGCCATGACTTGAAGCCCATATCCAAGGAAATCCATATATTGGATTCATAACTTAAGTTTCATACCAAGAACCACGATCATTCCAAATAAATATTCAACTGTAGCCAAGTACCTCAACCTAGATAATCATTGGAAATACTTTCCCCATTAATTTTAAACAGAAATAACTTATAAACCACCCCTTTCCCTTTAGAAATTATTTTCAGATTCTGTTCTAGTCAAATTATTGCTCCATCAGTTGACCACAGAAAAACTCCAGGGTCATAAATAATTCAAAATGTACCGAATGTTGATTTTGACAAAGTTGGCTAAGAATTTTTTATCTTTCCTAGCTATCAAATAGGAATTTGAATCACCAAATGATCTCACACTATCTTATGAACTGACATATTTGACCAATTAGAAATTATTCAGTCCAGCTGTCAACTGGAGAAAACCAGTCCACATAACATCAATTTTGCAGAGTCAATGAATTATGTAAAACTGGAAGCCACAGTAGCAAATTTCCAATGACAAGGTGTATGCTGAAATGCAAGGATAGAAACCCTTCAATTGCTAGTGCTGCACCACTGAGAATCTTGTCAAAAATTGACAACAGAAATGAGCTTGTTATGGTAATGACTATACTTTTATGACCATACAAACTACAAAGTCCAATGGGAAACAAAATTACTATAGGTGGTAGCGGCACTGGTATATTAAAAGTAAATGTCCGAAGGGTGTGAGCCTAGAGTAGTTGTTGTGCTTTTGCCCTAAAGTTTCTTAAAGCATCCATTTTTTTCTTGAAAATAATTTTTTCTCGAAAAAAAAAACTAATGTCAAATCACACAGTTGGCTTGGTAACACCAATTATTGAAAAATTTCTTAATACAAAAATGGAGAAGTGATAGTGACACAGACTCAAAAGTACTGCACAATTATGAACAACTGCGCTGGAAATAGATATTGAAATAGACACATCTTGGCAATTGTTGAACATAATCTCACCACATCATCTCAAAGGTTAAAATTTCAAGCTAAAGGGCCATAATTTCGGACTTTGATGGTAGTTGAGTGCAACATATCCTTAAGATGCACTCGGCAGATTAGATCTTGTAATGATCAACACAAATCAACAAAACAATATCAACCACAACGATAAAAAGACAAGAATTTCCTAGTCTTTTTCATGTAAGGGGGAAGGAACTGCATCTTATTCATGTGCGGCTGAATTTTGCAAGAGAAATTCCATAGATTTTCCTGTAAATCCTAGATAAGAATACAGTTCACAAAGCATGCTAAGAAACAGATTCATAAACACATGAGCAGCAAACACATAATTTATGTGAACTATATCATGTCTGAATTGGATAAGAAAAATGAGAGACCAAGAGAAAACACACAGGCAGAGAGAGAGAGGGGCCAAGGACCCTATCAATAATGAGAAACTATACAGATGATCTCCTTATTGATTTATGATTTTTCTGCAGAGAAATATCAATTATTGAATGATAGTTTATAATGTTAGTCATAATCTGTTAGTATATACAGATTTTTCGGCAGGTACAGGGTAACAAGTGCATCACAGCGCATGGCATGTATTCAATAGTAAGCAACTGCAACCAGGATTGCAACACTTTCTTGCCATTATATTATAATTTTCATCGGTATTTATCAAATATTAAGAACCGAATACCTATGAAATCAAAGGTTGTTGTTACAAAAAGGGCAATTAAAGGGCAATTAAAGACCAAGGACTAAAATATAAAACTTTTTTAATTTGATGAATTAATTATTAAAGTTTGGGTTAATCTCAAAAGGCTGAAACTGAAAAAATAAATTATGAAAATCATAAAAAAAAAAAAAAAGGAAAGGAAAAAAAAAACTTATATGTAAGAATTTTAATGGCAATGCATTTTATAATAGCATGGGAATACCAAGTCATCATACCGTGGGAACACTAATAATTTTCTTTAAAAACAAATTAGGCATAGAATCAAGTCAATTGACAGTGAAATGTAAAACCCAAATTAGGATGGAGCCAAAAGACCAGCCCAATTGAAACTCGCATCAGGCGGGTCCACATTTTAACAAGGTGGGCATCCATCACCAACCACCATACATGCAAATTGAATCAGAGCACATGTTCAGAGATAGTGAGAAAGAGCGCAAATATGAGCCGCTCAAGAATGACATCAGAGGGAGCAATCAATGGCGCACCCCACTACCAAAACTCATAGTCAAACAAAAAATCACTCCCCCAAAAACCCAGTCACTTCCATTCCATAATGTCCCTTGATAGCATTCAAAAAGACAACCAGAAACTTATGCAATGGAAAAAGAGAGGGATAGAGAAAGCACTTTCGGCATAATCAAGGCCTACTTTGACGTAAGCAATAGACCCCCACCACCTTCAAGTTTATCACAGCAATGTAAAAAGATCTCCCCCAAAAAGATTTTGATCACAATCCTAACCCACGAAAATCAAAACGTTTTCCACTAAAAAGGAGGGTCTTTTTTTGTTACCTGCAACGACAGAAATGTTTTTGCCTTTGTATCGCTCTACGAACAAATCGATTGTGTCCTTGAAGGCTTTCGGATCTAGTAATAGAGTAGTTATGTCTTGGAACATAATACCTGCCATTTTGGCCATTTTTTCTCAGCTCCGTTTATTCCATTAAAATAACAGAAATGCGAAACCAAATAACCCAAAAAATGAAGCAGAAGAAGAATTAAAAACAAACCTGATATCAGGCGGTAGCCGGGAAATTCGAGGAAACAGAAACGAAATTGAAAGAAATATAAACGTTTGAACAATCTTTTTTGGGATAAAGAAATTTGGAATTCGCTGTCTCATGGACCATTACTTCTTCAAAAGGAAAATGGAAACCAACTTCAATCGAGCCAAATAGCTTTACAAGGTATTTCTTAGTTGAATTCCTCGTATGAGGTCGTAAAACATGAAAAAGAAGATACGTGAAAAACCTACCCCACAACACTATACTATTAGCAAGGGCGCTTAGTAGCGTTCAAGCTTGAAAGATCACTCTAAAAAAAACTCCCAACATCTACTTTCAGTTCCTACATTTTCTCAGCAAGCAAACAGAGAAAAGAGAGGAAATGCTAAGCCGAACCTGGTTTGGGGAAATTGGGGACGACCCGAATCTTAGTTTTGATGCCATGGATACGAGGGTCTTCGTCTCTACAAGCCGACATTATCGTATCTATGTCACAGACCGAACTCAGACAAAAAAAATGAACACAAAACTCAAAAAACGCTTCCCTCTTTTTCGCTTTCTTTCCTCTCTCGCAGTCGAACCAGCCAGGGAGAAAACACTACCAGAATGAAAGCAATGGAAGAAAGAGAGAGAAAAAAGGAGGTATTTATAGATAGATAAAGTGTTCTGGTGAGGGGCTCTCTGCACAAGAATATATCAGAGAGAGAGGAAATCTTTTCGATAAGTAAAGAAAGAGAGGGATCGTAAAAGGTTGCAATGAAATACAAAAAGAGGTATCACGAGGTGCCTCAATGCCTTTTTAACGCAAACTCCCTCTTTCTCACCATAGTTTTCTTCCGACAATATGTTTTTTTATTTTGTGAAATTCCTTATTAATTTTGTATAATATTTAATTAAATATATTAAGATATAATTTAAATAGTGAATTGAAATGAGATATTTTAAAATTTTAAAAAATAAAATTATTTATTATATTTTATATAATATTTTTTAAAAAATGTAATGATCAAATAAAATAAAACGAATTGAAATTAACTCTTAATCTAATTGAGATCTTAAAGTATTGAATAATTCAAAATATGAGAATATTAGACTTCGTACTTTTATTAGAGAAGTGTTTAAATATTTAATTATTGTTTTAATTATTTATATGTTATCAATAAGTTTAATTTTGGTTTCTATGTAAGTTATTTGTGTGTGATTATACGATGACATACATATAGTAAAAAAAAAAACGTTTAAATTTAAATACAATAAAAATGAAATAATATATAATTAAGTTGATTGCTTATAAATGTTCAAGTTTAACGAATTTAAAAAAAAAAAATCAAGTTGAATGAATGTTGTAATTGTTTAAAATGAGAAACTTCAATTTATTATGTTGTCAAACATTGGGACATTGGAATTTAAGGTTTGATGTAAAACAAACATTTTTTTTCGAAATGTGGAATGTTCACTTTGTGTTTAACGTGGGTTTTTTTTTTTTTTTTTTTTTTAAAGAGGATATTGCATGTCGCTGTAGAAGCCTACAACTGTTGCTTACTGTGTGTACGTGACTAATAATAATAATGAATATTGTCTCTGAGGCACGGCCATTTGCAGCCAACTTTGTAATACTCTGATTTTTTTGTCTGTTTTTCTTGAGAATTTGGTTACATGCCCCCACCTTCTTTCGACTTGGTATATTAACTTATGATCAATTCATGCAACACTCGATCGGGTAGTAATGATTAATTTCGGAAAAATAATGAAAAAATAACTCTTTACTCATAATTATTTATATAAAATAAAGTGTAAAATAATTGTCCCATTTTGCAACTTCAATGATTCACCACATACTGATGTACTCAACAAGCTGCAACTAAAGGGTTTCAAAAAGATGGTGGGGGCAAAGGAAACATCTTATTTCAATGTCAGGCCAATAATACTAAGTTATTCTCAAACATCAAAGCAAGTTCTTATTAGTTATAAATATATATATATATATATATATATATATATATATATATATATATTATACGTACGAGAAGAATGGCAAGCACAAAAAAAAAAAAATTATAAAAATAAATTTATAAACCGATGACGTAATAACTTTATAATTTAATATATTATATTAAGTTACGTACATCAACTTGTTAATTAATTTACTTTTACGATATGTATTTACATGAACATGATATATATTGCAGCTTGGGACGTGGTTAATTCGGCCGTGGTCCAATTCACATTTGTTTTTTTGTACTTGAATCGGGTCTCAATTAATTAGCCTGTAATATACTAAGTAATTAACGAACTGCAAATAAATCCAGATAGATAAAGGTGATCTGTCTTCGATCTGGTTGTTATCTTCTCACCATAGTGAATTGAAAGAACATCATGTAGCGATAAGGACATGCAGTAATTAATATAAGCTGGTGGATTCCTTGCTTGTCTATGATTCGCATTGCCCTTTCGCTATGACACCAACGGACAAACCGATAAAAACTCAAATAAATTCCTATCGAGTGCCCAACTTACTCATGTTGACATGGCTAAATATATAAAAGAAATTAATCGGAAATCCAATTTTTTAAAGGAAAATTTAGGCGAAAATCAACTCGGTCGATCCTCGATTCAATCAACGACATTACAAATACCTGATATATATTGTCGTGCAGTGTTTTGTTGAGAGATCAGAGAGGGTGATCAGTGATCACATAGTAGATCAATTAATTCCTTTAATGCATTCATTATTAAATCAGAGCATGATGATCATTTTCCTAAAGTTAAAAAGGAAATGTTTGGTGCAAGAAATTATAGATTTATACTTAAACTTGTTACATCTCAATAATTTGTACGAAGAAAGTATTTGAGTTAGTTGTATTCGGTTATGTTTAAATAATAAGGAGATATCATTTTCTGTAAATGATAGTAAAAAATTAATTATAAAAAAATAAATAAAAAATAATAATGAATGGTAATGAACTGTACAAACTAATCCACCTTCATCCTCCTATGAGAGTAGTAACTAGTAGTTACTAACTACGTTTGTACGCATGCCTTATCATTAAGCTACATATATATTTATCAAAAGGATGGGTCTATACCCACTACTAGGGGCTCCAGCTACGAGCTCTTGTTAGTCTATTTTAAGTTTTTTTTTTAAATTTTTTTATCATATTATTTTTTTAATATTTTTAAATACTTTTCTTTTTTAAAGAAAAAGATTCACAATATTATTAAATAATATTTCTTAATTACTAAATAAAAAAAAAATTTAAAAAAAAAAAAAACATGGAGAGGGAACAGGATCCCTGACTTTTTCCTTCTGGAAATTTGATTACGTCGTTATCGAGTTGTCATGGACGTACACCCAATACTGCATGGTACAAGCTGCATGTGAGGTAGTACTGGTCATTGATGCAGCCAAGTACATGAAATGCATGTTCTATATCCTTCAAATGCTTCTGGTGAGCTCGATCTGATCTTAATCGTTGATATTGGTATTCCCTCTGACCTAATTCTTCGGGCTCATTTAAACAACAGGCTAGGGTATTTCATGAATATTAGACTAGACATATATATATAACAGTATTATCACCATATATATATATGTATTTGAAAAAGTTATCATCACCCAATTTACTCATGAGAATTTTCTTAATTTTTTGACAATTTATTAAAGTGGTAGAAGAAAGAAGAAACTGATCGTGTCGTTTAATTAAACACGATATGCGAATTAAATACATTTTGTTGACCATATTGTACAAAATTACATAGAAGGAGATGCATTAATAAATTATAAATTATCCGAATGCTGCATGCATGCCTGCCTAGTGAAGCTGGCATCCAAATTAAGAACTTGTAACCATCGTTGCGGCCAGAGACACAATTGAGAAATCATCCAAATAATATTACAGCTCTCTGACAACGATCTGCCCATCTCTATCTTTGTGTATCAAGGGTTGCTTTCAAATCTGCATTGTAATATTCTGTGGGCAACTCTCATCCCTTTCACATTAACCCAAATATCCCTTTTTTCGTTGTTGCATGCAGCTAGCTAGCATTCCTAAAAATAATGGCAACGCAGGATCCAGCTCCCCCAACAAGCCGGATCCCTGCGGTAGTACCTAACAACTTGTAAAAGCAGTGAGTATGTGATGACAAAACAACAAAGAAATCTATAATCTGCACAAGATCTTCAAGCTTTATATATACCTTAAATAGGACAGTGACTTTAGGCCCTTTGGAGCACTCCTTTTTGTTGCCTCTCATATGTCACATGTCTGTCCCCACCCCATCGATCGATGTTTAATTTGTTGTTTCTTACTCCCAACGAGTTGTTCTTGTCCTCCAGTTCATGATCATGCAGAAAATCTATCTTTATTTTATTTTTCATTTTCAGTAATTATATTTGTAATTAATTAATGATCATGTGAACGGATCGATGATCTTTGATCAATATTTGTAAATATCATTTTGTTAACAAAAAGTTAAATAAATATAGTCTAAAATTGTGTATCATGTTTATTATAGTACTGAAAAAATATATATATATATATATATATAGCTCCTCGAGCCTCAATAACAAACCATAATATAAATATTGTCTTCGATCCTTTTACAATGCTAATATTCTTTTGGGACAAACTTCCTCGTCATGAATTAAATTATTGGAATTATATGAATTAAAATAATAAATTATTTTTTTAATTTTTTGTGGTTATAAAATAATTCAAAAAAATTGACGAATAATTATAAATGATGGAATAATTATAATTTATTTTTTACCAACTAGTATTATATCTAAGGGAGTGTGCCCCAATTCTTCTCATGACCAGTATATATACATAGAGCATGCACCATAACATACGGTACTTTTCAGACAAGATCTTGTTTTGGGTTGCAACAAAGAAGTAGATTTTTGGACCATAATTAGTCGAATCTTGTGGATTCTCTGTACCGTTATACATGGAAGAGTAATGTGACGTAAAGCGTATGTAAGTGCATGTTATTATTAAAAATTAATTCTTTTAATATAATTATTTATTTATTTATTTATAATAATTATATGATATTTATATATTCATGATTATTATACATTAATTATATATTGACAATATTCTTAACTCTTTTTTTATGTTTTCTGACTAGGCAGGCTTTCTGTGAGGGTGAGCTAACCTAGGGAAAAAGACCTCCTTTTGATAACTGGCATGCCATTAGCTAGAAGTCAAGAAAAGATGCTAAAGAATCTGGCTCAAAACAAAGATTTTTTAGGATAAAAAGCCCCTAGACCTCTACGCTCAAATTCCTTTATCGTTTATCACTGCGTACGTTACATGCCTACGTGAAATTTGAGAGGGTTATCAACGTACGGGGTAATTATGATCATATTCTTGGGCATTAGGTAATCAATAATGATAATCTTATTATTATTTTATTATTTTATTATTTTTTTTAATTTTTTTATTTAATGATTAAAAAAATGATTATCAATAAAATTATATATTTTTAAAATTTTGTTAATGATTAAATATATTAAAAAAATATTTAAAAAAATAAATACACTAAAAATAATAAAATAATAATAAAAGAGTTGTAAGTCTATCCTTAAGTAATTGTGTTGATGAGACTCTGCGATGATGATGTATTGCATCCCATGCCAGCTTGTGGAATAAAACTTTTCCCATATTGGGAGCATTGTTAGGATTCAAGAAGGCTCTAATTACAAGATTACTAAGGGTAGTATTTGTAGAGTTTGTAGAATCTGATTTTGTTGGTGTGTCGGTTTAATTTGATGATCCGATTTGACAAAAATGTGTTGTGATTTTTTGACAAATTTTCAAAGAGGCTTGGGCCATATTCACTTCGACTTATGTCGATAATTTTTTTTGTCACTACTTGTGGTCAAAAAAAGAGCATAAAGTCCATTTGACGTTTATGTGACAAGTGGCTCGAGCGAAATTAAAGTAGAGAGTTTGTTCGAGTCTCGCTCGACATATAGCTCGAGTAAACATTTGACAATTTCTCACTGGAGGCACGTTTAACACTTCACTAGAGCGAATAACGCCAAAAAGAAGAAGAAGAAGAAAACATTAGGGTTTATGAACAATGAGATTTCGGCTCAAAATATATTTTGTAATTTTTCAATAGAATAAAATCTTTTGCAGCTATGTTGTGTACATGAGCATATTGTTGAATTACATTAATTTTGTATTATGTGATTGATTTGCTGGTGTTTCTTTTTACTTTGTTTATTGTGTTTCACAACTGTATTAATTTTGATGATGTCATTACCTTTAATGATAACTTTGTAAGAAGTGACTATAACGATAATTAGCTAGCATTGTGATTGTATGAGGATGGTGATAATATTGATGCCAATATTTATATATATATATATATATATATATATATATATATATATATATATATATATATATATATATATATATATTTATACAGGGGCAAAGATTTGAACCTGGTTCTTTCATTTGAAGTTCGGTCCTTATATTATCTGGTTTAAAAGACCTCGGTGATACCAACATTGATTATATGATCAAGCATAGATCGATTATTCTAAACATTTGACGATACTTCACACTTGTAAGAATTTTTTAATTAATTTGAAAATGTTATCTTTTTTCCTTTTTTTTATTGAGTCAAGTTGGATTAGGCACCACAAAATTTGAATAAAATTTTCTGACTGTGCTAACATCCACAACTATAGGACATGCAATGATTGATATCATTTAAACTTGATATAAATCCGACCGATTCGATTATATATATGATCTGTCATTTTCAAGTTAATCTACGTAATCATGAGTTAAAAAATAACCACTTACGGATTAGATGGTATATATGTCAATTTGGAAAGTTTACTCTTACGTTTATTTAGCAAAATCCATAAATAAATAAAAGAACGTACAATTTATTAAGAAGTACGCAGAACGACTATCACGATAGACTGATGGCGTATAATTAGATTTTTTAAATAAAAAATTTAGATTTAAATTATATACAGTTATAAAATGTATAAATATTACGCAATTGTTTTGAAAAAAAAAAGTGAGATTTACGATTAAAAAGTTAATTTTTTTTTATGTGGATTCTGTATTAATTTTTTTATTTTTTTAAATTATGCAATATGTATATAATTATAACTATAAATATTATTTTTTGAAATGATAAAGATTTGTTTGAGAGCAAAGGAGTAGCTCTAAAAACTTTTTCTTTTTTCTTTATTTTCGAATAAGATCTGAGCATGCATGGTCCATATGGCCTCCGTGAAGGGCTTCGTCCGGAGACAAGGTGGATAAAAAATGGTCTTTCTTCCAGTAACTTGTACTCTCTTTGTAAAGTTGGAAAGCAACCCACAAAATGACCCCAACAATGGCCCTGTCTCTCATGCTTATCTAGACGTACGTGGGACGTAATTGGCACAGAAGACGGTAAAGTAAAAAGCAAAAGACAAGCGTAAAAAGAGTACAACACAAGATAGGTTAAAAATAAAATAAAAAAAATTTACCCTTTCACTTTTTCTGCTAATCCCTTTTAAATCTTAGGATAAGCCTAGACATTTTTTAATTTTAAATGAAATATTAAAATATTATTTTTTAATATTATTATCATTTTAAAATTTTAAAAAATTAAATTAATATTTAAAAAATTGAATTATTTTTTATATTTTATTTATAAATTTAAAAAAATTATAATAATAAAATAAAATTTTATATCTCATCCATGTTTCCGAATCTGTCCTAAGTTTTAAATTTATTTTAGTTTAAATGATTTTTAGAGTTCTATCATATGGAGAGATTTTTTTTAATTACTTCAAATGCATTTGTGAAAAATTTTTTGTCAAGAGTTTGTACATCCCAAAAATTAGTTGGAACACTGTTCTTAAACACTCAATGCCAATAAAAAAAATCTTAATAACAAGATATTTCATATTTTTCTAATATTCAATTCTTGTTAATCTTTTTATAATTTAAAGAGATATAGCCACATATCACAATATTTTAATATTAGAGTACATATTTTCTATATGCAACACTTAATCCTATAAGCTTCATAATTGGTATATATCTCTTTCTGAATTCTACAAACTATTTGAGACTCTTGAAACCCATTTGTAACAACGACAATAGCACGTTCAACTAACCAGCAACCAGCAACCAGAACAAAAATCTCGAGGGATGGTCTAACAAGGGATACCTCTAATTGTTGAAGCTATAGAAACTGAAATTTTCATTATAGTATAATTATTTCAAGAACTCAATTTTAGAAACCTGATACATCCTTTTGCGTTCGGATTTGTATTCACGAATATTGATTTCAGAAAGATTTAGCCTAGTTTATTTTTAGAGATGAGTTAAGATAAGTTAAATAAAATATTATTAGAATATATTATTTTTGTATTGAAATTTAAAAAAGTTAAATTATTTATTTTATTTTGTATGAGGATTTGAAAAAGTTGTAATAATTAAGATGAGATGAGATGAGATGAAAATTTTATGAAAACAAACAAGACCTTAATTGATTGTCATTCCATCCAGAACATTGCATTTCATTAAGCTTATACTTTAGTACTCCCCTTAACTCACATGGATCGTAGCTACGTCTTTAATCACCGATTATCCTATCCTCTCTAACTATGCACTCAAGTTTTCTCTTCATCTACTTTTCTTTCCTCACCCACAACGTGTATTTAGAACCAACAGAGACAAGATTATAGAGCATCTTCGTCCACTTTTGAGAGCAAAAAAAAAAATATATATATATATATATACATTTTAAATATATAAAAAATGGTCACTCTAATTGTCTTATTCTTATTTAATAATAATTTGTACAAACCTAAACTATACAATTCTCACTCAATACCTTGATAATAATAAAAAAAAAAATGGCACCACTATAACAAAAATAAAAAATAATTTTTTTTAATGATATATATATATATATTTTTAAAAAGAGTATGCAAGAGGGTTGTAGACATAAGTATTGTAACTAATATTACTCATTCTTTTAATGTATTTGCCTTCTTAATTTTAGATTGCGTGGAATTTAGGTACCGTTTGACAGTTATACGAGATGAAATGAAAGTTGAATAAAATATTATAATAATAATATTTTTTAATATTATTATTGTTTTGATATTTAAAAAAATTAAAATTATTTATTATATTTTATGTGAAAATTTAAAAAAATTATAATGATAAAATAAAATAAAATATTTATTGGACCTAATCTCATTTAATTCTCATTGGTTTTCACGAATTTGGATGCCATATTACATCATTTTAGTTTGCACAGTGGTGTCAATTAATTTTGGAGACCTTAGACGATACATTGCACTTGATTTGTTTGTCTGTTTTTTATTTCATATTTCATTGGATAAACTTTAAGGTTGTTTGAATATAAGAAGCTTCTTAATTCATCTCATATAATTTAATTAATATAAATTTTTCAATCCTACACAAAACGCAATACAAATTTTAATTTTTTTAAATTTTTAAATAAAAAAATTAAAAAAATATTTTACTTTTAACTTTTACGTCCATTCATGATCGAAACCGCCATTAATTCACTTGCAAATAACTGTCCAACCAATTATTTAGCAGTACGTTCAACATGGAAATAAAGATGAAGTTAAGGGCTTCTCTCCGATTCTTTAATTTGTAAATTTTTCTCTGAGCATTTGTACCTTCTAATATTAATAATTGTTTTTCCCAAGCAATATTTACATGTTCTGCTAAATCCAGTTGACTGGCAGCTCGGAACTTAGACTTTAGTATGCTTGCTTCGGTTAACTCGTGACAACCAGGTACCGCTGTCGTTTGACAGGAGAGACTACTGTCTCTTTTTCCACTGGACAACAGAAAATCATTAAGGACGTCGCTACGTCCACAGAATTTTCTAAAGATCAGTACATTTTTTTTTTTTTTTTAACTTTTTGTTTTACTATTTTTTTTAAATTATTTAAATATTTTTTAAAAATATAAAAAAATCTTATATTCATTTAAAAATATTTACTTAATCACTAAATAAATAAAAAAATTCAAAAAAATTTTCAATAAAAAATTATATGTGACACTAGTGTTTTCCAATCAGTAAAATTTTAAATGGCCCGCGATGCAGAGGACATATAATAGATACAGTGTAAAAAAAAAAAATTTTAGCCAAAAAATAAAATTATGATTCCTGAATTTTTTTATTCCATTTTTAAAATTTAGAGTTGATTTATCTTATAAAAATAATTTTAAACAACATGATTATTAAAAAAGTAGCGCTACTAAATCCCTCAATTAATCAACATGGTGTGTCCCCTAGTATAAAAATATATATATTTTTAATTTTTTTTATTTCAAATATTTTTTAAACATGTTTAAACATTTTAAAAAATAAAAAATACCAATACATTAATAATTATTTTTTAATAAGTAAAAAGAATTAAACAAATCTAAAAAAATGTGTGTTAGAAGGAAGAAGAAAAAATGATTGCTGAGAAACTAAGGATAATGCTACTCTGCCGCTTGAAGATACCCGCTCCAATTGACCGCTTGACGTGGCCCATGCCACGTCGTCACGTGAAGACAAAAACTAAAGAAAAACACGAGTCGTATGTTCGACTCCATTCTGCAGGTGTATCCAAATCCTAGCCCCTATCTCGCAGCAACCTGCTCCCCTACCTCACGGCGCCGACCATCATTATCGATCCTATTTATGGTGAGTTATTCATCCTCAATATTTTTAGACCACCATTTTCGACTCCACACAGAAACTCCAGACCACCATTTTCGACTCCACACAGTACTTCATCCTCACCACGATTCTACGCCTCCCGATTCGAATCACCAAAATTGTTCAGAACAAAGCGTATGATGCATATGGATAACTCAATTAGCATATAATTTTCTCCAAGCAAGTGGATAAGACCTGAAAACCATCCACCCAAAATCCCAGCAAAAACAGAGCAGAAGAAAAAGTTTTTGCCATGCGTTAAAAACAGAGCCTTCACCAAAATGACAATGCAAAAACAAAGCCTAAGGAATCATACAAAACTGACAAAAATGATGATTAGAAGCTCTTCAACACTGGTACTGGGATATCTCCTCTCATCCTTCCCAGAAAAGCCCCGTTTCAAAAAAAAAATTACCATCAAACACCCACCCACCGCCATCACCCAAACCACCACAAGCTCTCGAAGTATACAAGCACCAATCTTTATCATCCTCGTTGCCATAAAAATCACAAAAAAAAAAAATTAATAATTTGTAAATGGTGGTGAGTTCTATTACAAATCTACCAGATAACAAAGTGGAACCTTCGATGGTTGCTAGGGTCTTCTACTCCTGTGACGACTAGGTGACTTCCAACGCTGGCAACTTTGAGGTTTGATGAGATAAAAACTGTAAAATGCAATATAAATTATAAGTATCAAAATCCAGTTAAAAACTGGAAAATGGAGATAACCCCTGCAGCGGCAAATGCTAGTCTGGCCAGTTCTCTCTTCTAGGTTTGTGCTAGGGTTCTCTCTTCTCAACAAGTTCTGCTAGTCTTCATAAACTCGGTTTCGTATTTTATTTACCGCTCGTTGTTTTTAATTTACGTGACAGAAGGCTCTTGGGGAGGAGGGTAGAATAAAACGGTGCTGCGGGCCCGATCTCGTGGAGGAGGGAACTGGTCGTCGGCGATGGAACCACTCCTAACGGTGTTTTGCGATTGGATGGCCAAGGGGACAGCGAGGGAGGACATGGCGACTATAGGGTGAAAGGAAGAGAGATGGTCTGCTGCAGTCGGGGACGATGATGGGTCGAACCGGTAGCGACGGGAACTGATGCAAAATCGATGTACTAATCCCGCTGAACCAGTGTTCAGCGACGGGATGGCACGTTGACGGCGCAGGGACGGCTGGGAGGAAACGGCGACGGTAGGGCTGCTGCTGGGTTTGGGTTTGAGTAGTGTTTTCACATTTCCCTTTTTCACGATGCGCTATTTTCTGACCGTTTTCTCCTTTTGTTTTTTTTTTTAAACGCCACGTGGCGTGACACATGGCATACCACGTCAGGCGGTCAAAACTTGCGGTAACACCGGAGCGGCACAGTAACGCAACCTGAGAAACTAATACATTAATAAATAAAAAAAATGACACATTGACAATGGTAAAGATGGATGTTGGGAATATATAATAGTTGAAAAAAAAAAGTAATATATAAATAAATAAGAAATAAATAAAGCGTACGGTGGAGTCTGTCTTGGGAAAAATATATATATAGCTAAAGTATAAAAGATGTTTTTATTAGTTAATATAAAGAAGTACGGTGGAGTCTAGCCAATCAATTATTTGTTTTCGAGTTTATTAGCATTTATTATAGGGGTCAGGGGAAGGGTGAAAAAGAGGCCCGCGAGGCGCGAGTTCTCTAATCTGAAAGTCCAAATCCCAAAACCCAGTGGATGGATAAAGGTACCGTGCGGCAGTGCTAGGGTAGTAGAAGTACTACTGTAGGAGATGCTGTTGGGGTAGGTTACCCTAAGCCTGAAAACGGGTACAAAGTCGGATGCGTTTGGTGGCAACATAAATCGGGATATCTTCTCGGAAGACAACCCAGAGATCTTGCTGTCCCCGCTGTCTCACTCCATTTCTCCCGACACATCCATCAATGGAATCCATGCGCGCAGATCATTCAGCAGGACCCCCAAAGTGACGTTCCTTCTGAATACCCCATGTTTATGGCATGCACTGGGTAATGCAGCAGCCTGCTCCATCTTGCATGGTAACAAATGGGTGGTAGCTAGCTTGTTAAAAAAATGGTTACATGAATGAATTTGACTGTCGGTATCAGCCCATGCATGGGCTAAAAACATGTTTAAACATAGAGGTATTCAGGTTAAAAAAATTACCGATTGAAGACGTAATATTGTACGTTTGAGGTATGATCGATGGGTTCAATTATATATGCAGTAGTCATTTTAATTAACAATAGATAAAACCAAATGAGATTCTGCACAATCAAATTAATTAGGATCTCAATTATTTGCGGGGATTTATTGGGGGTGGCCCTTGGCATTAATTAATTATTTGGCGCCGTTGGGGAAGATCATACATATCCATTATATGTTTAATACAGAAGTAGCAACGGTACTGGAAATGGGTAGATCTAATTGATCTCATAAAGATATACAGGGGGGCTTGGAGAAAACAAATCTATATCCGGAATGCTTTGATCCAATTAAGTCAAGTTGCAAACACAACATAAAACCTGTGCACGTGACTATGTAAATTAGTTCCATATATGGGAAAGGCATTAATGGCCGAGAAAGTGAATAATACAAAAGAGACACTCAGCATAGGGCTCATTCCCTCATCCCTAATCTCTAATTTTCTTTTTGGTTTTTTCTTTTTTGGTGTTTTTCAGGACTAGCTAAGTATGGAGGCAGGCTGTTTGTTGCTCTCCAACATCCGGAGACCACCACATGTCCTATCGCAGGCTTCTCAAGATGTCAATCTTTCAGACGGGTGAAGAATCTCGCTTAACGAAACAACGTGAGTCACACTCGCGGTTTAAAGTTGGCATGTGAATCCCACGTGCCTCCGCTATGGGGGATATTTTGCTGCCACGTGCGGCTTTTTTAGATCCAGAGCCATTGATTACTTCAAACTTGACCGACTGTCATACTTTCAAGATAGTGCGTGTCTTTTATGCCCTATCACAATTGCTGTGTTTGTAAATTTTTTTTTTTACCAAGGTTGAAAATGCGGATTTATATCTTTTCAAAATGTAATTTATTATTTTCTCATGTATTTTTAGTTTTTGTACTGTCTTTTATTTTTGAAAAATAAAAAGTAAAAAAAAAAAACACATTGTCTCTTAAACTTTATCCATAGAGTGTGTCCTCTATACCATTTTAGACGGAGTATAGGGTTTGTTAACTCTATTTTAAACAAAATTGTTCTGCTCTTCAGACTGTGGGTCTATAGAAGTTTGCAGCAATGACTAGATTATGTTAGACATAATTGTGTACTAGAGATGTATTAATGTTGTAGTTTGTTTGTAATGTATATTTTAGGTCTAATTTTAATGTCTGTTATTAATAAATGCAATAATTTTTAATAAAAGAAAAATTAGTTCCATATATAAAACACATGCAAGCAAAGGGAAGTACTTGCCATACGATGAGGCCCTCATCGTTGTGGGTATTGTACTTTTTTTTCTTTTTATCTCTTATTCTTCTTTTTTTATTTTTTAAATATTGGATATTACCAAGGTATAAAAGAAGGGAGGAGACCCCTTCAACCACCGAAAATAGTCAAAATGCAGTACCTTTAACAGAACGAAAAAAAAAAAGAAAATCCCATACTTGCTTCTTGCATTATTGGAAAATTATAAAATAGTTGCGATAATTAACCTGATGACTAAACCATCAAGAGGCATGATTAGATTGGCCGGGTACCTGATGTTTCTATTTTAAACTTTTTGAGAATTCCATTTCTCAAGACTAATATTGACAAATAAAAAAGTTTAGTTTAATATCAATGGGGGCATCAAATGGCAAGTGGGAAACACCAGGCTTGCTGGTAGGCATTGTTAAGTGATTGGTGCAAATGTTTTTGGTGCAATTTATACATATAGGCAATTTATACATGACTTCGCTATTCATTAAGGGATTGGTGCAAATGTTTTTGCATAGATTTTCGTCTTTTCTATGATGTCATTGTTAAGTCGGCTACATTGCTGGTAGTTAATTGGTACATAAATAAGAAAAGCCCCCTAAGGATATACTTGACTTTAACAGGTTTATAAGTTTTGATTTGCAACGAGTAATACTACATACAGTAATAGAGTACACAAATGCCGCACAATCGTTTTGAAAAAGAGTGTGATCCATTATTAAAAAATTATGTTTTTCGTGTGAGTCCCATATTTACTCAATTTTTTAAAAATGATTATGCGGCGCTTACGCATTTCACGATTGCAAATATCATTTCTCATTTTGCAATTATCTAAGTATTTGTACTAACTTTTTGTTATTGATGAATTTGGTTTACCAAGTTTTAGATGGAAATAGTACTTTTGAATATTTGCATTCATTTTGTTACTATAATAGATACTTTGGAACAGTTAATATAAGTAGTTTTTTTCTCTTAGAATATTGCATGATTTTACAAGAACTTTGGTTTTGGAATTTATGGAACTCCCAAATCACTGCTTGTATAAAGTATTCTTCCACCATAAGAGATGGTTATTAATAAAGTTAAGGATACCGTCTCTCTTTCTAAAAAGGAAAAATTGGCAATTAACATAATAGCTTCAGTTTGGTGATTTCTTGGCTAATAGACTTTCGAACCGATCGACCGAAAACTTATTTTGACCAATTAATATTGATCAATGTAAATTTTCGCCTACATGATCGAGAAATTTATATGGAATTTGGACCTAATTGCATGTAACTAACTAATCAATTAATAATTATGTCATACCGGTCATTTTCGTGGTAATTAGAGTGAAACTAAGGCAGCTCGCGGGGGCTGATCACATTAATACAAAGCCTAATTTTCATCAAGCTAATTAATTAATAACCAACCGATCGAGCTCCTAAGGAAAAATAATGATAATATTATTAATACTCAACCAAGCTCTCTCTCCATTCCAACTTAATTCATATTAACTGATCATAATTTTGACTCTTGAGGCGAAGAGAGACGCATTCCACTATCTTATATATATGTTCAAACATTATCATGATTTCAACCTCATTAAATTAATGCTACATTAAGAAAGACATATATATAGTCAAGTACTTGTTGTCTAGATATATAGCCAGTACTTATGATATATATATATCATCTTTTTTATAAAACTATCATCATGCATACTGCTAATAATTGATTCATATAAACACGCAATAATTCGAATCACAAGCTACGTTGAGATCAATATATATAGATGGTCAGCATTAGAAATGATGTGCTGCCAAATATTCCTTCAAAGAACGGTGCGTACGTGGTGATCAAATGCATGGTGTTAGGTGGGGTTGGGGGTCAATTGTCAATGTAGATACAAATTAAAAGAGATCGAGGAGGATTGAAAAAAACAAAAGGAAAGAAAATGAACCCTCGATGATTAGTATGATTAATATCGACAAGACATCATTTAATCAAATTACAAATTTACTATATATATATATATATATATATCTGAAGGTTATTGCTTATGATCTGTCTATAATTCGTGCGTCCTGTCTTCAATCTGGCCTATGATTAATTAATTAATTATAGTAAGACATGATCAGAATCAGCTAGAGAAGATCTGGTGAAATTATTTGTAATACTGATCATGGATATTGGATGTACGTACCCAATAAGAGAAGCTTCCTGCTTATATAAAAACTAATATATATATATATATATATATAACAGAAGCTTCCTCAGTATTACTGGTGCGAACTTCGATCGTACGTAGCAAACATTATATGTAGTCATGTACGTACATGGATGGACAACATATATAGCTAAGAGAATAAGGTTATAAAAGAATGATATTTTTGGTAGCTTTTCGTTTTCATTACCACCAGGAAATTTCCTCCTTTTTTTTTAAACTTTTTTCCTCGCTGTTTTCTCCCCGATCGATCTGTCTTATCATTCTTTTGCCTCGCCTCCCTATATTATATATAAAGGTTGCGTGTGCATGCATTTTATTAATTGGAAGTTCCACTGCATGCGATCGAGAAAGAGCTATATAACGAACTCTGAGGAGTGAGAAAACGCTCCCTCCCCTCTAGACAGCCAAGCAGAGAACCGTCCTAGAGGGAGGTGGGAGTCTCGGCTCCTCCCTCCCTCCCCCCTTTTAGTTTCATGTTTTCCCTTTTTCTTCTAGTTTTTGTCTGGTTTTGGTTTTTTGTTTGGTTAATTTCAGCCGATGCTTGTGGTTGTGGTGGCTCAGCTTTTGCTCTGTAGCTATGGCGCCATCTCGAGGAGAGGAACACCTGCTACCATAAAGAAAATGTTACTGAGCGCAACCCCGAAGTTGGGTGGCACACAACGGAGGAGACGCGAACAAAGGCATGGTGGTTTCGCCGAGGACGGAGGATCTGGACAGGGGCGAGGCTAGCTACCCTGTTTTGATGGCACTAGGTTGACGGTGAAGGACTGAGGCGAGGCGAGGCAGGGATGCCCGTCGGCGAGAGGTGTGCTGCTCTGTTTCTGTAAAAGAGAGTTTATGGCACGAAATGGCTCTGGGTCACGACGACAGTTGGCCTCCCTTCTCTTTGATTCCAGCAGTGGGTCGGCGTCGAGTGTCGGCACAAATCAGAGGCTGCTCAACAAGAGAAAAGAAAGAAGAAGGGGAGCGGCGGGAGATGAAGCGATGAAACCCTAGCAGTGTCCCTTGCTTCCTTCAGCCAATCCGACCCACGTGTTCCCCACTTGCAATTAGGCTGGACCTTTTGTGTGGGCTGGGCCCAAGTGTTTTCTCCAGTCCAGTTGTTTTTAGTTTTTTGCATTGTGTTTTTGTAATGGTTTAATGTATTTTAGTTTATTTAGTTTAATTAAAGGCGTGTTAGGAAACATTGTCTCTAGGACCTAGGGTCCGTAGAGTTTTCTCTCTAGGACCTAGGGTCCGTAGAGTTTGTACTCCACTCTTTGGAGGGGAAGTTGTGTGGTCTATCTTAGACGGAGGTCTAAGATAGTGTTGTCTCTTAGACGGTTAGTCTGGAGGCCTGTCTCTCAGAATTTTAGTCTGGAGGCATTGGACAAGACCTTATCAACCGCAAAGAAATTTGTGGGTTGGAGAGCGAGAAATTGTTAGATTTTGGCTTGTATTTTCAGGTCAGAAGTTGTAATTGTCCGATTATTGAATGAAGGAAAGTGTTTCATTTTCAAAAAAAAAAAGAGAAAGAGCTATATAAATAGTCTATGCTTGATGAAATTCTACATATATATATATATATATTATTGAAGTGAACGAACCGGAAAAATTAGAGACAGTACAGTGTATGAGTAGTAATCGATTGAATATAATAGAAAGATGAACATTTTAAAGAGAAACATCAATCCGGAATTAGGCCTCACGGGCACACTAATGAGGCCAATCATGCAGAAGTTGTATGCTGTCAAGCTTATTTACATACGCTTATCCTTGCAACAACCTTCCCGAAAGAGTTGCTTTCGCTCGAGAAGTACCCCTCAAGCTGGACACAACACTCATCTTCTTTTGCGCCATGGGAACATGGGTTTTTTTATTTCTTTAATACGGCTGTTTTTCTGGTGAAAACAGCTAGCTATATTATGAATTAAGAGCATGCAAGTTCATCTTGATGAGAGTCATGAACTATATACTTAATTCGTCCAAAAAGCATCTTTCATTTTTCTTTTCACCTTTAGAAATTCTATTGCCAACCGTAATCATGAAAGTTGACATGTATAAAGCTGGTTTCCTTCCCGCGTACTGTCAGCAAGAATAAGAATGCCTCAAAATCCCTTTACTTTGTTCGATCGGTTAAATTATGTGCGTGGACCCATGCAGTGGGAAAACATACCTTAAATTATATTATTCCTCCCACGAGTATGATCATGAAGTGGATGGCCGGCACAAACAGGAAAATAAAAGAGTTGGCCGGGGAACATACTGTTCTAGCTTTAAAAGGAGAAATTTTTCTATCAGAATGATGGTAGATTGAACTCTACAGCAGATGATAGACGGAAAGTGTTCTTTTCATGTCCACGGAGAAATGATTACTCTTAGCATCAATAGATAACCTCATAAAATTGTATCTTGTTTGTACACTACTATATATAATATTCTTTACCTGATCAGATCACCGACTGTTGAATGACTTCAAGGGATTAATTTATAGCAATATTATATATCCTAAAACAATTTTCCCCCATAATATTGATCATATACACTTCACGATCTCAGCCCGATCGAAGTAGATCGATGTCATCCACACATGAAAGTTCATTTCTCTGTGGATTTATGGACACCATGCATGCCCTGCGTGTAGTGTGAATGTCAGAGTATTTTCCTCGAATTAAACCTACGTCCACTGATTACGAATTTTGGTTTATAAGAGCATGTTGAATACGTAGTTTATGATTATATATATTTGGTCAAACGTATTGAAGTGATCATTATTAATACATTATTGAAACTGATACGCTTAGCTATCCGTATAGATTATAATTCCTATGATATCTTGAGATATATATATATATTCTAAAATTTCATGCATGGTGACATGATGGGCCATTTCTTTTGCGGAGAAAATACATTTTCTACCCTTGAATTATTGAGTCATGCATGTTTTATATTTTCCGTTATGAACCTTTAAAATTGACACATTATACTTTCAAAATACTTATGAAAATCAGAAAATCTACACAGCAGCCTCACACTTTTTCACACTATTAAAAAATATGAATTTACTATTTTACCCTCTTTTATTTTATACTGGTGTGTTGGGTGTGGAGCTGCTGTGTAGCAGTGCTCTATAAAATTGCATAAATTTGCATTATCTTATAAAATCTAACATCAAAATTATGCCACGCCACCTATGTTTTACCCGTACCAAGATTACGACGGAGTATTATTTATCTAATTTCTAAATTAGAGGGGCATAAATATTTATTCTTTGAATAATTTTCGGTACAAGGTATAACATATACACACACATACCAGCTTGTAGTTTAAAAGTGAAAACTACATTTTACCCTTTTCCCTATTAATATTAAGATATGCAGCAGTAACAAGTAATTATTAAGGATGATCTTTTGCCTTGATCATCAGGACGTACGAACGATCGATGACCATGCGAATGCCATGCTTGACATATACCCTTCAAACCAATCATTTTATAACATCCCTAGCTAGATCATCCTGTACGTACACGATGATGACCGCGTTAATAATTACGTGATCATGGTATACGTGCATCAAAAACGCTAATTAATTAGAGAGGAATGAACACCCGGCATTTCCCTAAAGTACGTACAAATTAATGAAGAGATCTAGTTATTAATCTTGGTTATCTAAATTATTTAATCATGGTAATTGTGGAGACATGAAATAAGTTGACCCACATGCATGCATGGTTTTCACCTTCTCATGATGATCGTGAAAGATCAGTAAGTGTAATTATCCATATATATAGTTTATTTTGAAAAATAAGCGACTTGATATATATGATATTTTATGATAAAATAAGAGTGTCACGTGTCTATATTTAAAAAAATGCTACCGATGTAATAAATACTTATGGCATTATAAATTTTACCATACATAAATCTTACGAGATCAGTCGGCATTAATTCATGCAAATGTATAGGCTAGCGGGCAACACCGATGTGATACATATTGTTGAATTTGACTTGCTTTTTGATGTATACGTACTAACTTTGATTTATGGCCATAATTCACAAGCTATAAATACTATATTATAAAATTTGTAGTGTCTCCCATAATGTTAATGCTCGATAGATTAATCTTGCATTGCGCCATTTGCATCTAGCTAGCTAGCTCATGACCAGCTTGTTTTCTACCACGACTATAATTAAACCCAGACTTAATCATCTTCTGCCTCTTTGTGAATGATGTCTGTGTTATGATAATCGATCAGAAAAAAAGCTTCTTTCAAAGGATAATCATGATAATCTTAATATATATATATACACACATGGATTCCAACACATTTTTCAACCATGTAAATTAAATTTCTTTATCTAGCATGATTGATGGAGTTCGATTCGCCCCAAAATGCCATGATTGCCTGCTTATGAGAAAAAAAATCATAGGCTATCATATATATACTGGACCTACCACCAAACATACAATTTAAGCATCACTAGTGGTTGAGAAGAAATATATGACATGATGGTGGGTGCCCAACTTTACATAACACACCTTCTATAGTTGTACTACTGCATCTGTTCATTCCCTATCTATATATATCAAATCATATCGCTTAAATCTTTAAAGGACCCTAAAAGATTCAATTTAGGATATAGATAATGATAAGAGGATCTTGAATAATTCATTTCCAGGAATTACTTTCAACAAATTGAGTATCCAATGTCTGGAAATAGCCACTTTTTTTAGATAAGGTATGATCTTTCTAAAAAGTTCTGAATAGATTCGAAAAACATCTCATCTTATCTCATTTCATCATTATAACTTTATTAAATTTTCACATAAAATATAATAAACAATTCAAAAATTTCAAATCTCAAAACAATAATAATATTAAAAAATAATATTCTAACAATATTTTATTTAACTTTCATCTAAAACTATCTCATATCATCTCACTATCTAAACAACCAACTCTAAGTTGACCCTATAATATTTATTATATTCCTAAAAGTATTTCTGGAACAACAAATTATATAAGATTCATTCAATGTGTCTATCTATTTACTATTAATCAAGACACTCAAATTTGAGCAAGAATTTGAGATTACGTACCTTGATCCGACTTTCTGGCCGGGCGCCTACTGCAAATTAAGCTTGTAAAACTATGAAGTGTGAACTTTTATGATTAACGAAGCTTTGGGCTTTTTAAATGGGCCTAAGCCATACCTGGCACATAGTTAACTGAATCATGTTTAAGATGCATGGAAAACTGAAGATAAAATCATTTCGAGCTCTTAAATTTGGGAGCCCACTTGGGTCATCTAGGTCTTTTACATTGCAAGTGATCCTGCAGTAGTACTATTTTCGACAAACGTGGGGAGCTTTTAACTAATTGAAAGAAGTAAGAACACATGACAATTGGTTGATGTGTTCATCATGTATATGGATTGGTTGACGTGCATGGGTGTTGCATAAAACCCAGTCAGAACAACAAAGGCCTTTTTTTTCCATCCGCAATTTCAGCCAGTATTTAAAAGCCCAAGTGCACTGCTATTTTCAAGCTAATTATCCATAATTGCATAAAAACCAGTGTATTTCATTGGTTTTGCTAGTAGAATGTGTTAGGTTATATTCATTGAAGAGTTGTTTAAAAAGTAGAGATTTTTTCTTTCTAAATATTATATATTATCCTCTAAAATGTGTTTTTTGTAGTTTGTTAAAATGTGAGTGAAGTCTGTCACTGTTGTAGTTGTCCTACTTTTACTTCTTCTTTTTTTCTTTTTTCTTATTTTAAAGAAGAAGATGAAGGTACCTTAATTTTATTGATGGTCCTCACTTATGGTGGCGGAAAACCGTGGTAACAAATAAAATACCTAGCAGTTACAAATACTAAAAAAAAAAAACCCAACGTATGAAAACGTATCGAATTGTCCAATTTTTGCCCCTACAATGGCTATCTTGTCTTGAAAATTATTCATCGTTACTAATGTTTAATGTAACGAAAAAATCTAGCTGCAAGCAATTTTAAGTACCAATATGTGTATCCATCCAATGTGATTAGTCAGAAAGTAGACTTCATTAAAACTAGTACGAATTTGAATTTTGAATATGAAAGTATCAGCATTGGTATGCATATTGGTACGCAGATTCGCTTGTACATAGCAAAGCCTTAATGTAATAGTCGCGTAAAGAGGTTCTAAATGGTCAAAACTCACCTTAAAGACGCTGCAACAATGACTAGCTGTGTAGAATATTTTAATGTTAAGTTGGTGATTAATCTTAAACCGTCAAGCTAGGAAAGGAAAAATTAGTATGGTGGATAAAATCATTTTGTCTCATCCACGAGGAGACAGAAGATCACCGTTTTCACAAGCACAAATTTTCATAAACAAAATATATGCCTATGGTAGCACTAGATTGGGAAAACAAACACCATGCATGGAGTATACTCATGCTCATGCTGTATAAGTTTTGACAATGCTTATTTTGATCATCCACAAGCAGGTGTTTTCAATTCCATGGAAATACGCAGAGGAACCTCAGAGATGCAAAATCAAATCAGTTCCATTTAGCGGGAAAATGTTGGCATCCTTTAGATTTAATCTACGTGCTGATGGGGTTAAGTGATTAAAGTTGGATTTGATAATCTAGAATACTTGAGAAATTTGAGAAGTTTCGAACGAATGAAGACTTTTGTCCTCTTAAACATGTTTGAAATATTTCAAACACTCCTAAAACCATATGAAGCACTATAGCATGAAATGACTTCTCACCTACCCTTAGTCAGCCTTCCTCTCTCTCTCTCTCTGTCCGGACTCCGCACCTTTCTCTCCCTCTCCCAATCTATTATAATTTATTTCGCATGTCCTTTCTCAAAAACAACTCATTCCTAATTTTTATTATAATTATAAATAGATTGAATTAAATAAGTTTTAGAGTGCCAAAAAAACATAAGAATGCACCTCCAAATTTAAAAGATAATATATAATCAAAATTTGATTTTTACCAATTTTGATTTTAACAAAATTCTTTAAAAAAGATTTGTGAGAAATTATTTTTTAAAGATGTTGGAAATTTTTTCTATTAATAATTTTATTTATCACTACAACATATAAATAAAATCAATATTTTACCATCATTGCTAATAAAATCAATCATTGATAGGACTCACATTTTTTAACTTCCTACTCAAAAGTCAACAACTCAATATATTTCATACATCCAAACATATCAAACTTGTCTCAATGGGACCAACAAACCCACTCAATCTCTACTCACAATTATTCACAACTCTTCTCAACTATCTTCAACACCCAAACACATCCTAAGCCAGCCGCTTGATAAGCATTTCTTGAGTGGTTGTGCTCCCATTCGTATGTCATGACCAACATGGTTGGATCCTCCACGCATCGTTCCACATGCTTTCTTGCAGGGTAGCCCCTCACACTGCTGCATTTGCAGTAGCTCCTTCCCAAGACAAACCAAGAAACACACTAGTCAGAAATAATATCACAAGGCCCAGCATAACTTTAGAACTCTGAAAAGGGTGGGTGCAGAAGAAAGCTCATTTACAATCATGCAACGCATCATTTCAAGCCTATGTTTCATCATCACAGACCAATATCATCTAAATCTTTGCATCTCTAGTTGCTGTAAGCATCTTTTTATTCACCTTCCTAAATGCTACGCTTGAATGCTTATTGGCTTCAGAAAATAATTTAGTGTGAGTAAAAGAATTCGTCAGAGTTAAAGCCTACATTAGAAGTTCCAGCTGAGAAAAAAATTGTGGTCAAAACTAAAATTGATAAGGTAAGCGTAATGTTCGTAAGTCAAGATAGGTTTGCTAATGTTGGAACCATAAATGTGAAGGCATGAGTAGAATAGTCATAGTGGTTATGAATGGAGGGGAAAAAAATGAGTCTGGGCTCCACAGAACACAATCCTGATTGACTAGAAGAGAGATAAATTTTGCAAGTATCAAACCTCAAGTATTTCAGGAATAACCATTAAATTCCATAAGAGAGATTATTTGATAGCATGGGAGATCAATATTTAAACCAAATATAGAAAAAGAAAAGAAAAGAAAAGGAACATGGACATACCTAGGATGCGGAGATCCCTTTATGGGCTTCTACCTATATTTCCTCTAGGGATAATCAGCAGGAGGTATGTTTGCTAGTTTATTACTAAATGCCGGAACTCTAATAGTTCTCTTTATTCGCAGTTTCCTGTATGGTAAACCGCAAAAGGAGAGGATAAGAAATATCATTAACAATCATTATCAGTTGACAACTAGATGGCAAGTCAGATGCATCTTGAAGTGTTGAACTTTCGAATTGTATCCAAGACACAAATTTTTTTTTCAAAAAATAAAAATAAAAGCTCTAGTTCTTGACAACATAAATTTTTGTTCAATGTCTAGAACCATAAAAAGTGTCATGTGCATAAACTAAAAAAAGTAGGTAAAAAGTGAAATTTGTGCACATGAAACTGAGAGAGGAAACACCACCTCTTTGAGCAATGGCTTCCATTAGTTGAGGCTACGAATCTTGTACTAGCTTCACTTTTCACCCCAAACTTCCCCATGGAAGATAACAAGGAATGTTCATTCCTAGAAGCCAAAACTTCTAATGATGAGTAGTAAATTGTCTGCTTATTGATGCTTCCATCCATACTGATCAATTTCGAGAGTCCGTTCAACCCCATGATAGACTTAATAGGAGTAAAATTGATTTTAGAGTAACATTGTTGTAGGGCCTTATAATTCTGTTTATCGCTATACAATTTGATATTGTCGCTCTGAATCAAAGCAGAAACTAATTGATCACTATGAAGGGGAAATAACTCTCTGACCATGCAGGGTACTGGAGTTGAATTGTATGAAAAATCTTGGGGCATAAAATTTGGACTATCCATCAGCTCAACAAGTTTTATTCCGTGGTAATTCGGCAAGGGACCCTTCTTGATGCTTCTAAAATGTGATGACGTTGATTTTGTTGAGAATTTAGACCTCACAAATTCATCCATTTAGAATCTACTATTTGTAAGAATAACAAAAAAAATAGAGAAATAATAACAATAAGATTTTACGTGAAAACTACTAAACATTAGAAAAATCACTAAACCCAGATAAGAAAAATTTACTATATGAAAAATTATTACAATCATGCAAATTTTCTCCTCACTCCAAATATACCCACAAAGCTCCTCTACTAGTAAAACTTTAACTTTTACATTTTTTCATTTTACACAAAAAGGTCAACACAAGAATTTAACTAGAGTAAAAAATTACTAGATAAGCTATCAACTTGTATATTTAAATCAAGGAGGTTTAACCTCCTTATATAGGCCAAAGACCTTTGCTCTCCTTCACTTCCCATCCATGTAGGACCAAGAAATGAGCATAATCCCAACAATTTCCACCTTGTGATTTTGACCGATTCTACAGTTAAGCTCCACCCCAATAAAGATTTTCATAAGTTTTGCTATCATGCTTCATCATAAAAGCATATTTATTTAGAATAAACCAATTTTAAGCATTTCACTTTGGCCCATGTCAGAAATAATGTTGTTGAAAATTATGGTGTAACTTCCATGTTTAGTTTTCTTGAAAATTCATCAACCATCGACATGAATTGACGCTACACACTCTGCATCAATGTCAAACCAATGCCTGCGTGCAAACTTGTGGCTTGCTAACATTAACACATCCTCTATTATGGCAAGTTTGAAAATTAGTGGCATGCCATTAGGATGTACATGTCTATTTTTACAAGAAATCATCTTTTATGGAGAGAGACACAATGTTAACATCATTACCAATTTACCAGTATCTCCATTTACTGACTTTGGCCACTTGCCAAACCTACTCCAGCTTTTAGATAATTTTTCTTGACGTGCCTAGATTGTCCACCCCCAACATACTGATTTGTTATTCATATAGTTCTTTATCTTCACATTTCCAGCTGTTACCATTACTAAGTTTTTAAGTAGACAATTTCTTCCATTACCTAGTCTTCTTTCTTCAGAAAAGAGTTTACTAGTAACTTCTGAAAAATTATTTTCTTATTCTCATGTATCAAAATATGTTTCATATGCTCATCGGAAGGTGGAAGAGACCAGATGAACTTCAAAACTTAATCCTCATTATTAATTTTAACTTCAATAGATTTTAGCTCAAAGACAATGCCATTGAGAATACTTAAATGATCTGAAAGAGTCGTACCTTCATTCATCCGTAGTGTATGAAACTGCTCATTCAGATACACCCAATTTTAGATGCCCTTCGTCTGATATAGCTCTTCATGTTTTTTTCAGAGTTCTTTTGTTGTATATAGTCCATGCACATTTGCAAGAATATTCTTGGCCAGGCATAAACGTGTCGCATTTGTTGCTCTCAAATCCAGATCCTCCCAATCTTTATTACTCATTTTAGATCTACTCTTTTCATCAGTTACGCTAGTATCACTACTGACTTCAAGGGTTAGTCTGCCATTCAATATCTTGTGCAATTCTGATTAAATCAAGATATCATTGACTTGTACTTGCCACAAGCTAAAATTGATTCTCCCATCAAATTTTTTCACTTCAAATTTGATTAAATTTGAAACCCTACTTCCTGACATTGTTTTGATAAATTTACTGTAAAAATGAATAGTATCTCACTAAGTAAATTCTCAGGAAAGATTGGAGGGTCACAATGGATACGCTTAAAATTTTCAATCTTCTAGACAGAACCTCCTTATATTGTACGTATTCACACTGTCACACTAAAGCTCCACCCTACAAAAAGAACTTAGGGGCTCTAATACCACTTGTTGAAAATTTGGACCTCCCAAATTCACCCCTCTAGGATCTATCATTTGCAAAAATAATAAGAAAAATATAAAATAATAACAACCAGATTTTACTTGAAAACTCATAAACAGGAGAAAAATCACCAGACCTAGATAAGAAAAATTCATTACATGAAAAATTGTTACAATCATATAATTTTTCTCCTCACTCCAAATACACCCACATAGCTTTCCTACTATCAAAACTTTAATTAGAATAAAAAATTACTAGATAAGCTATCAACTGGTATATTTAAATCAACGAGGCTTAACCTCCTTATATAGGCCCAAGGCCTTTGCTCTCCTTCACTTCTTATCTATGTGGGACCAAGAAATGAGCATAATCCCAACAGATCCCTCAAGGAGTGTAAGCAGTTTTCTAAACTCATTTTCTGTAGCTTCAGCAATCGGGATTATTTCCTCAATGCTTATTTTCTTAAGATTCTTACCAGAAATACAACTTAAAAGGTGATAGACATGTCTGAAGCTATTCTGAGCAACCTCGTGAATTTTGAAATCTGATCTTGGGGTCATTGAAACACAAACGCCGGAAGCTTTTTCCATGATCCAATGATTAGACCGCAATATGTATTGATCACTCAGTAAGATGGTAATTTACTTCATGCAACCTGATGAGGCTTCAAGGAGGGTTGAAGCATCATGAGAAATAACAAAATTAAAAACCATGAATGGTAGTGTTTTGCCATTGGGATTGCTTGATCTGATTGATGAAGTATGGATTTTTGGAGTTGAAACTATGTCTTCTGATGAAACCATGTAGGAGAAACCGCCAATGAATCAGAGCAAAAATGTTTCAGCGGTTCAGTGTATTAAGGCAAACTCTTCATCTGAGCATTATAGTGGCAGCACTACAAAGGCAGCTGCACCTGCACCTGCCTCAGCAGAGCAACGGTCTTCATCAGAGCACTACAGTGGCAGCACTACAAAGGCACCTGCACCTGCACTACAAGGCAAACCACCTCTGCCACAACAGAGCAACACGCCACAGACTACTTAGCGTATTCTCTGGAAATAGTGAGCTGGAGATATGAGATTGGCGTGCTTTGTAAATACGGAAACAATGTTTTTCCTTCTCTCTCATAGTTGCTCTACATGTATATAAACACCACTGTGTAGAAACCTTTAATATACAAGTGAAAGGAAAATTCATTTCGGGTAGCATATTTCCTTCTGTTAAGGTATTCCAGCAAACACCTAGAATGATTGTATGGAATGACCCTTTGAACATTTCAATACAGTGGGCAAAGTATTCAAAACCCACCTCGTGATGTTTTCGTAGTTTTTGATTTACACAACTAAATCTTAACTTGCTATCTAGAGAGTCAAGGGTAGGTTAAGTTACTTGGCTTATCAGCCAATTATTTATGGGGATAATCATAAATGAGTAGGAAAGAAAGTATGTGCACATGTGTGTGCGCGTGCGCGAGAGAGAGAGAGAGAGTTGAAAATGTAGGAGAAACAAAGGTGATGACTGCAATTGCATGCTCATGTTTTTGCTGTGCTCTCCATATCGCTCTTCAATTTTCAGAAAAAAAAATAGAAATATCCGTCGTGGCCCATATCTTCAATTATTTTTCAGGACACTCTTTTATCTGGTTAATTCTAAAAACTGCGATTAAAGGTAGAAGGACACTGTAAATTCTCTACATAGCCAGACAAAAGTAGTTTATTACCCAAATCTAAAGAAAGGTAGCAAAAATTGGCAGCTTTAATTTTAGACAATAAATAAAAATAAAAAGAAGAGAGGGAAACAATATTGCTATTAACAATTAAAGAAATAAAAAAAGCAAATAATAAAGTCCCTCACCTTTATCTCTTAACAATATAAGTGAGTTGTGGGGCATGTTATTTAAGTATGGAAGAAGACACAAAAAGATTCAAAGATATAGGTGAAGAAGTCTGGTTGTATGCAGCATTATTCTACTTGCCCATGAATCTAGTCCACTAACTAGCCAACCAACCAATATTATAGTTAGTGTCATTCACTTGAGGCCTAGGGCCATTGGTATTATTCTTTTTGTAGGATACACGATTGAAGCATGCTTGTTCCCAAAGCTTGGCTTTCTCCTCTCATTATCGTATTGTTTATTATCCTCTGATCATCATGCTATATAATAAAGAAACAAAATAATAAAAACCTTCTTTGCTGACTATGTTATATACATTGTAAAATGATTGTAGTCTATAGAAATATCATGATTCGATTTGGCTGATTTTGCTTCTAGATTATAGATATTTGCGCACTTAATCTGGTAAGGTAAGAGAAATAAAAATAGTTGAAAAAGTCCTGCATAAATGATTTTACACGCCGATGTACGTGTCAGTTAGTTTTCTTGTAGCAGTTCTCATCTTGACGATCTGGTATACCTTCCTTTATGCTTGATAAAGTGATTTGTAAGTAGGCCTTCCCTTACACTTGACAAGTTAAATTGTGGATTCTTGTACCTAAGGCAAGAAAATCATGTCCAGCAACAGCTGTGTGAAGTAGTGAGGAGAAACTTTTGAAACAGATATTTATGCTCTACCAACAACGCACTTATGTTTATATCATTATCATGGTGGAAGTAAGGGTAGCAACAGATATGGGGGCATATGATCTCATCAAAGAACTTGATTAAGGTCATTTTCATTACCTAAATGACTATATGCGATTCTTTTTGGACTGTGTATGCATGCTTGATCTCCTAGAACAATGCAAGTTTTTGAAGTACAACCCTTCATGCAGGTTTTGTATACAAACTTTTCATTCTACTTGAAGAATAAACGCCCTGTGCTTGTAACTAGAGGTCTAGAAGGCTATTATTATGTGTTAAACTAGCTAATTCATGACCTCAAATTCAATATTGGACTGATCAAAAAAGTTTTGTGGTTAACTAGGACATTTCCGCATTATTTGTGATGATGAAATAGCAATAGAAATTCAGACTTGGGAAGATGGTTTGTTTATATGATTTCTGGGTAAAGCCATCATATGAGAGTCGGTGGAATATACCAACTCTATTTGACTTTGATATGAATGTGAAAATATGATATCATTTCATCCGTGAAGAGATATTGGCACGAGACTGCTTTCTGATGAATAAATCACTAGTACCTTGATTAAACTTGTACCTGCTCTTGATATTTTACTTGTCACTAATAAAAATATCTTCATTTTCTTCACGTTGAGGAGAAAACCGTATTATTTTGAAGAGAAACTTGATATCCTGTTCATCTCAGCTTAAGGTTGGAGCAATATAATGAAGAAAAAAGAGGGTAATGCCTCTGGCATGAAGTAACCCTAGAAGTGAAAGAGAGGAAAAGTGTTGCAGTGACAACTAGAGACCAAAAAGTATAAAAAAGTAAATAGTATAAGAGGTAAAGGATTCGAAACTAGTAGCACTAAAGGTCTTTTTTTTTTTTCTTTTTTTTTTCTTTTTGTTTTAAACTAAGGGCTACAATAAACCCATGTTAAAAAATAATGCCACTCCTATTTTAAAAAGAAACTTGATATAATCTCACTCCCAACATAGAAAAACATTTTGCTAAATTTTTTTCCTTCGAACATAATTGAGTCTTGACCGGCTGCTTCTCACGGGTGCACACCAGCTCTATCCATCAACCATCCTTACTTTGATCTTTCGGTACCCTCTAAATCTTAGAACTCCCTCCAGAATGTTTATATCCTCATGAATTTCCTGTCTGGAAAGAGATGCAAGACCGGGAAGTATGTCCTTCTAAAAATCTTTCAATCTCCTACCCCTTCTTAACTTGGAAGAAAAATCTGTTGTCTCCATGTCATTTACTTTAAATGGCTTTGATGATACAGAATACTCATCTAAATTTCATTCTTTTAGATTTAGAGCAATTGACTCAAAAGATTCAGAAGAAAACTAGGGCTGATCCCTTCCCTCATTTTTCATCTCAGTTAGTTTTGCTTTGGCAGAACAATTTTAATTACCAGATGCGATCTCCAAGGAGAAATGGACAAGTGATTCAGTAGCCTAATGGATCAATGCATCTGCTTCAGATGATTCTTCTTTGTTACGGAGGCATTCATGTTTTGATTCACTGCTGTCAAAAGATCTTTGGTCTTGATTGCCCAACAAGGTTTCTGCAATTTGACACCCTACATGGTTTCCAGAAAACTGATCAAAAGGAGAGAGATTTGAACTACCTGTTTCAATGCCAGGTTGCATTGTCTTCACGCTGCTGGAATCATTATCAACGTTGCTCTGGGACTTGCATGAAGCAGGAGATACATTGCCACGTCCACCTTGGACTGTACTTTGACTTTGAGAAGAACTTGCAAGCATAATAATATCTTCTTTGCTCTTCTCGATGTTCATCTGTCTACTAGCTATACACATACCATTTGGATCATGTAAAAGATTTTTTGAAGGTTCCAATAGAAACATTGCCATTATTGGGCTCACTACCATGTCTGCCAAGGTCTTTACAAAGGCCAACTTCACTTTCGCACAATCCATCAAATTAGGAAGTACTAGCCCATATTTCTGTTATCTTTCTTTTGCTGTTGGAATGTATCAAAGAATTCATTGCATCATCTTGGTGAAGTATGTCAGATGCTTCATTTAAGCAGTTTTCATTTTCTTTTATCCAAGTCATGGATGCATAATTGTCCTACTGAACCCTGCCGAATAGCTCAATGAAAACATGTGCTGAACTGGCTGTTGAAGGGCCAATTGAAGGATGGGCCACCAAAAGATCATTTGGGCAACAAGATGAATCATCAACTTAAACCTTGTTAAGGTCCAAATGTGCTTCTTTAAATAAACCGAGTTGTCACATCTTGGTGGAAAGATTGTTACTTGGAGTACCAAAATGGAAGTTGTTAAGTTCTGGAGAAGGGTAAAATATGGACAGGTTGAATCCTAATGATTAAACATAGCTTAATTGCACACTACATGTTCAGAATATGACTTTATATCAGCAGATAGATCAAAAGTACATTTCTTTAAATAGTTTTTCTCTTGACAGCACTTGTGGTCATCTAGAAAAGGGCAAATGTGTGAAATCTTGTCCGGTAAATCTTTCTTCACAGTACATGAGATGACTGGATCAGAAAGTATAGAAAATCCTATCTCATGCTCACATTTAGAATGAATTGTCAGAGTAGCATTGTTGGAAGAAGGTGCATGTTGTTCATCCTCATTCGATACCCTGTCAATTGACTCTTCTAAGTCAATAATGTTGTGGGGGCGAGGTGGAACTTTTTTTATCCAACCAATTTCTCTTAGCACTCCAATTTGCCCCGGCAGAGCTCAGGGAGTGCTTCAACTATGGATCTGAAACATTACCACCACAGGGGAAAAACATACACAAAAATGTTCTTTCAAAAACAATACTTCTTTTAAGTGATCGGAAATATTCATTTTCTTCAATAGATCCTTACCAACATTGCTAAAGTACTGATCAGAAAGACGTTGAAGATCTTGAGGCCCCTACCAAAGATTCTAGTAGACACCCTAGTGTCCTTCTAATGACATGTGGCTTGTAGATTGTTTTAGCTTTGCCTAAAGGACAAGCTCACCACATTATTAGTAAAATATTCCAAATCATTTAAACAGAATTAGGTAAGTTATTAAAAGAGGATGGATATATACATGCATAGCCACCTAATATGCATTCAAAAGGTAAGTCCCAATAAACATAGAGTTTAATGTATGAAGAAACTACTTGGGAAAAGGAAAAACAAAGCCTTTGCCTCATTACTATAATATCCCTCTTCATAAGATCCTGAAATTTTGAGCTTTCCATTTACCATGGGAATTGAGGAAATTGTTGTTTCTTTCGTGTGTGCTTCATATCTTGCTAAATTTGCAGAACATAACAGACTTGATTGGGTGCTTGCTTTCCTTGAATTGTATCCATTAAACTCTATCCAGGAAATATTGTCCATCAGTGTCTTCTGTATCGTATATAATCGATGGAATTCCTCAACCTGGAGATAAATCAGTAGCAAGAAAAATTAAGTACATCCTTTGTCTCAAAATAGATAGGAGGTGTTCTCTTTTAGATGTCCTAAAGCAGATTGGATTCATATAAATTAAAGCATTTATTCATTAACTTCTCATATATCTTAGATTTGAACCACCTTTTTCAAATTTGAATCCAACTTTCTTGAACTACTAAAGGGCATTTTAGAAGAATCGAATGTTATTTTCTTCTATTAAAATGCATGCCATTTGCAAAATCCTATCTTTCTAGGGATGAAGTAAGTATATATAAAAGGAAACCTCGTGGCTTTTTCTGTCTATACTTTCAACTACATGCTTGGTCCATTGTTGTATTTCAAGGAGAGAGTCCCAAATACCTGTGAAGTCCAGTTAATTTAAGTAGCTATTGAAAATGTTGTAATCTTAAACTAATGAAGGGCTCGACTCCAAAACAAATTCAAATCATTACATGGTATGAAACAAAGGGGGCATAATTATATCAAATAAGGACACATGATTCTAACTTAAGTCAACACCTAAAGTAACCAGTACAGTAATCGTGTCTACAAGCTTGCTTTGAAAATATATCCTCCTGACTGAGCACAGTCTTCTTCAAAGCTTCTCTGAGTGACTCGGGATATATTTGGACTAAATTCAGATCAAAATATCCTTGCATTCGCATGATCTCCTTGACAAAATCGGAAGATGATCACATCAAAGCAGATGCTGCATCATAAGAATAGCGACTTGCTAGGTTTTCACTGTCCCTGATCAACTCTCAAGAAGAAATGCTTGTTAACCACCCAATATAAAAAAGGTATTGGTCTTTCCATGAAAACAAAATGCTTTACATAAATAAAGGTGTTGTAATAATTAGTACACCATTATTTTACCGATCAAAATAATAGTTAAGAAAGCATTAAGAATGCAATATTGCAGTTCCAGTTCCAGTTCCAGTTCCCACCACTTGATACATGATTAAATCAATGTGAAAAATGAACAGTTCCAGAAGGCTGATCCGCATCTAAAGTAAAAAAAAAAAATTGAAAAAAAAAAAAGGCACAAGCACACATATGGGTATGTCAATGTATAACAGTAGTTATATTTGTAATACTATACAGCTGTAGTATTTTAGATTGTATATAGGTAGGCTAGTCAACACCGCTAAATAGAGGCAGGCTGCACGTGGTGATGCTGAATATCAAGCGTAATCTAAGGAGTCATAGTTAGGTGATCTTCCCGCTCAAAATTACAGTATACAAACCATGTAAATATGTTCTATATAAGTGAGAATAAATCCTCTGAAGAGGGATCATCGAATCCATTTAACATGTATCAGAGCTTTCTTGAAATTTTTTGTTTCGGTCTATCTCTATTGTTGTGGTCCTACAGAAATTTTTTTACAGAAATTCTCACCGAGCTACCGCTGAAGCTCTTCAGAAATCCAGCTCTTCAGAAAGTTTCGGTCTCTTCTTTTTCCTTCTCCTCCCGGTTCTCTGTACAAGACCCAACCTATTCTCTCTCTTGCGCGCGCTCTCTGTTCTTCCATAGGCGCCGACCTTTTCTTTGTTTTTTCGGTATTTCTTTGATCAAGGTTGTCGTTTTCTGGCAGATTCCAGTTACGGCACCATCACCTCAACAGGTTTTTCGGCAGCTTTTCTTCCAACAAGTTTTTCTTCCATCCTTGTATTTTTTCCTCTCCTCTCGGTTTCGTGTGTCGGCGTTGGGTCTCATTATTTTTTTTCGGTCTCAGTCAGTGCTCTGCACCCAAGGTAGCTGTCGGCACAGCTTCTGGTGGTATTATTTCTCGGCTTCTTTTTTTTTTTTGTTATTTTGCTTTCGGTACCTCACTTTCACGTGGCTTGCTTTCCCGTGGTTTGACTTCGGCTCTTTTATTTTCACGTGACTCGGCGTGGTTCGTGTCTGAATCGCAGCTGAAATATCTCCTTAGATGTAGAATGGTTCGTGTAAATTGAAACCATAACATCCTTTTTTTTGTGCTATTTAAGAAAGAAAATAGATACAAATACAGCTTTTTACACAATAACTTATAAAATAAATTACAAAATACTTTTATAAAATAACTTATAAAAATAACATTGTGTAGAAATATCATCAATGAACGGTTGCTTTTCTCCAACTTTCATTTCCCAATGTTGTCCATCTTCATTCTTGCTTTTCTCCATTTGTCTGTTATTTCTTTTCCTCTATTCACAAATTTACATTTTTGTCCTTTTGTTTTATTGATAAATTTATGTCTTTGACCATGTTTGGTTGGCTGTAGCATGTTGTCTATCCATTTATGAACAATAGTTTTTTTTCCAAATTTTGTTTTCAATTTTATCTTTTTGTATTTATCATTTTTTCGTTTTGTCCTTGTTATTGGTTTTGTTTTTTCCACGAACTTACGTCTTTGCCCCCTGTTTGGTTTGGTCTTATTTTTTTGGGACCTCTTCAATTTAGGACTAGTTTGGATAATAGAATGTTATGAAAATATTTTGTTATTATTTATTATTATTTTTAATCTATTTATTATTATTTTATACTATTATTTAATATTTTATTATTACTTTTTACTATTATTTTCAGAATATTTGACATCACGTCATTACTCAAGCTTAATTGCTTTTTGATCGAGTGGGGGGCTTAGTGTTGTTATCTTTTCCAGTCATTTCTAAATTTTTAATTTATTCTTTTATGTTTTGAAGACCAAATCGTCGCTCATTTTTCATGCTACAATATGTTGGTGTGATGGGTTGTCTGGATAAGGAGATATATTTGTTTGTTGATGAGAGGGTTGCAATTCAGGGTTTGTGGTTCTTTTCTTTGGTCATCGGTGACGAAGCAGAGTTTGGGTTTGCAGCGGCATCGATTGCTGTTCTTCATTGTGCTGTGGGTATGTTCATTTCGGATGTTTTTTCTTTTGTTCAAAATGTATTTTCCGTTTTTTCCCTCTTGATTTGGAGATATATTTTCAAATATTTGTCCATTTTTTGTTCAAAAATGATATTTGCACACGGCTACGGGTACCCGCCGCGTACACGAGGCCACGTGGCTGTTTTAATGAAACGGTGCGCATCGTTAAACTGAAAGCTTCCCTCGAGTTTTGCACACGGCTTGATCCCCTTTCCTCATCGTGCCAAACCCCCTTCACGCACAGAACCCACCTGGATGAATTTAGGGCAGGGATAAGGCCGTCGTAGCAGAGAAAATCGATTTGAGTTTTGGGTTCCTTCGATTTTGCCTTTCCGTGTGCTTCCCCCTTTCTCATCGTGCCAGATTTCACCTTCACGTACAGAACCCGGATGAAATTAGGGCAGGGATTAGGTCTTTCAAAATCGAAATCGAAATCGAAATCGAAATCGTAGCTAGACGAACGATCTTGGGAACCCTCACGGTGAGTCTCTCTCTCTCTCTCTCTCTCTCTCTCTCTCTCTCTCTCTCTCTCTCTCTCTCTCTCTCTGTGTGTCTGTCTATATATATATATATACACTAACACATATATGCATATTCTTTGTTGTCTCTCTATCGAAAGATAAGCTGGTTGATGTAATTTATCTTTTCCGGTGTTTGATTTGTGCTGAAGAATTTTCTAGAATCCATAAATCTTATAGCCTGATATTAGATTTTTTGGCTGATTTAGAGGTGGACTCAAGTGTTTGCTGCATGCTTTGAAATGGGTTTGTTCGAGTTTAAATTCTCGGTCTTATAATTTCTTGTCGAACTTGGATACGTATGAAAGAAAAAAAAAATCTTGGATAGACCTGGAAAATTATACAAAGTGGCTGGAAAATTAAACATATTCTAACAGAAAGTATTTAAAAGGAGTGAAGCATGAAATTGCCAATAGAGATTCTAAACTTGTTATGATGTAATGGATGCTAAGGTGGCAAAATTGTGTTAAAATGTTAAAAAAACAAAGTTCATCAGAGTTTTTGTTTAAATCCTCAAAAAATTATTGGTAAACTCTATACCCTTGTCACGTAATTTAATTTGTAAGAAGATAAATTATAAGATATGTTATGAGCATTACATTATTATGTTATACATATGGAGGAAGTGGGTGGAGTGAGTAGAATAAGGGGAAAATATGAGCCATAAGGTACAAATTGTTTGTTATTGGATCCCAGCTCTGCAGTTTGCAGGACAATGGCATTTAAGGTTTTCTTCTCTCTTTTCTGTTAAATTTTTTTGTTTGAAATAGATTTTATTTTATGGGATTATTTCTGAAATATTAGCATAATTAGTTGCCATCTTAGAGGCCCCAGCTTTGGACACAAGTAACTAATAAACCAAAACTTTGTGGAAAGACAAATGATCCATTTTGACAAACAGAAGCTTTGTTTTAAAATAACAGGTTCAATTTGGAATCTTCATTGAATTGATCTCTCTCATTTAAGGCAAAGTAATTAATGACATTGTTTTGTAAAATCTTGCTATCTAATTTTTTCTTTTGTCATTTTCAGTTGGAAATAGAATGGAATCATGGTATGAATTCAAAATTACTTATTGCAAATTTGACACAAGTTTAAGATCTTCTAAATGAAACTTAACCCAAGTCTCATTTAGAAGAAATGATTTTTTGGTAGAAGAATTGCAATTTTTTCCCAACTAGTAAGATTGTGAAGCCCAGAAACAGAAAATGCATGGCATTAATTATATGTAAGTTTTTTGTTACGTGTAAAGCCTTTGCTATTAACTGGAAAATTCCAGCTTTTAGCTTCCATAAGTTTTAGTTCATAAGTGGTAAAGAGATACACTTCCCGATAGCTTCTTTCAGTATATGCATGAACTTTTCAGCTAATCATAAGGGCAGAGGGTGTTGCATTTTTCTGACAACAATTTTCGTGGCATTGGCTTAATATAAGAATATGTCATCATCCATGACAACGTCTTCTTCCCCTTTTGCCAAACAAAATCTCCCTCATCCATTATGCTTCTGTGAGATAGAAGCCCAATTGAGATTCTCAAATACTCAAAATAATTCAGGACGTCCCTTTTTAAATTGTCCAAAGTACAACAAAGAGGTAACTAAATTCAGCTTTAGTTTAAATTATTGTGTTTGATGTGATGTTCATCTAATAGAATTCAGTATTGATATGTATAAAATCACAGGGCTTACCATATTGTAAGTATTTCAAATGGGTAGAGGGCCATGAATACAAGATGGCGGTCCGTCCAGAAACTGATGCTGAATTTTGTAGCAAGGAAATAGAGCTGAAGATGTTAGTCAATGAGATTGAAAAGCTCATTATTGATTTGCGTAAAAGAGTAGACGAATTTGAGTTCGTACTATCCAACAGAAATGAGGAGTTATTGAAGGAGTTGGTGGCTGTTGTACGTGAAGCTGAAGTTAGACGTGCACGCACATTAGTCCGTGTTTTGGGCTTTAGCATTTGTTGTAGCGTATTTCTTGGTGGTGCATAAGTAATTTCAGATTACTTTTAGAATCCTTGGGTATCTCTAGCTGTGTATGTAATGTTAAGTACTTGTAAGTGAAACTTGTGAATCATGTACAAGGTTTCTTGATTCGGCTACCCTTACCATGCCCTCTTTTGCAATTTGAAAACTGTTTTCCAAGTTGGAATGGAAATGATGTAGTGATGTAAATGTTGATGGAATCCTGTATTGGGTGTTTTAGTGATGTAAATGTTGATGAAATCCTGTATTGGCGTATTGATTCATCTCATCAACTCTAATTTAATAGCTCTAGTTACATGCAATATTCCCTGTCCATTTTTCAAGAATTTATATAGAATGCCTGCACATGCTAAGCACTCGAAAATGCATCCTGGAAAGAAATTAATTTCTTGGCTGGAAATATTGGTGCAACAATAATCTATTAGAATATTTAAGTTGAGGTCTAACATTGAGCAATTGCCGTATCCTTCTAATAGATGTGTTACCATTACAACCTTTTATAATTCTAGGCTTTCCAAATACATTTCTCACAAGCAACAATAATAACAAATTACATCTCTCTGATTAACTTAGTAATTCTGGTCGTGGGCATTTGTGTGGGATGAGCATGCTATATATTTCTGACGTGGTGGGGTCATGAATCAGTACCTGCACATCCATAGTAAATCTTAGCAAATATCTTACACTATAATGGAATTCAAGCACGAAAAATCTGCAACAATATATTTAAAATTTCTCCAACCATAACCATTGCTAACGTCTTGCATATGTAAATGGATCCAATGATTAACGCCTTGCATACGTAAATGGATCCAAAAATTAACATGTTAACATCAACAGGAAACACGATCCAACAATGGAAAAAATATGTATATTTTTTCCTATTCAAACTCTTATAACTGGTTAGAAGCATGCTAAGTACTAACTAATTGTGTTACCAATAATATCATAATGCATCACCCACCATCCACCGGTTGTGATCCATCCACCGGTTGTGATCCATCCAACGGAAAGAACACCTGCTCCGAGTAATTAGTGTTAACGGGTCTTAAGTAATCTAGTTACTTCAATATTACTACTTCTTAAATAAAAGATTGAATTGTTACCATTTCTTGACTCCCGATCATTGATCCTTGGCGCTGGGTTCGACATTTTTCCAGAATTGAGCTTTCTTCAACAAGCTGGTCAAAAACAGTATAACAAACGTTTAGAAATTTATAACCCAAGTCTGATTTTTATCAAATAACCTAGCACATTAAACGGTAGGTTGATCTGCAAGCTCATATACCTGCGACAATCCAACATCACAAGTATCAAAGAATGACGGGCCAAATAAATTCCGGCAAGTGTCCGGCAATGGTGTATCTCCTCCATCTCTCTAAAATAAAACAAGTAACATAACCAATGTAGAAACAATGCATTAATAACCATCCATACACCAAATAAAGAAGTATAATACAACCTGTAACATAATAAGAAGTTAAATATTTAAAAAAGCACATCACATTAATCTTAAAAATAAAACATTTGAATTTATAAAAAAACAACAATACAATTGTATCACCTCTTGAATATTGCATGGATATTGGTACCCATCTGGCTGTTGCGTTAGAGGTGCCCACGTCGGAAGTTCCCCATAGTAACCACCTATGTGCATGTAATTTCTGAAGCTTACAGAAGTTGACGGTATGCCCTAACATGTTATTACACAGGTTATTCATGTACTGTAATGCATAGATATCAACCCAACGTTGTCATACAAATTTTAAAAAAATATAACACACCGTGGTTGGGAGATTTGAGCTAGATGGTGTTAGCGGAGCTGAGTGTTCTTCTCCTTTTTCCATGATTCTCGAGTCTGCATTAAATCAAGTATAGCCATTTTATCCATGTCCATGCCAAAAACACGACCCTCATTCACTACAGAAGTTGAGGTCAATACTATCCCTCTTATTTCATCACACTACAAAAAATACTTTATAAATTATAAGTTTCTTTCGATGGGTTTTGTAAAATAGAAGAATAAAATAAAAAGAAAAAGAAAGAACACACTTCCCGAACTTCCTCTCCTAGGTGTAATCTTGATTTTTTAGAGCTAAAGTAACTCCAGTTGTGGGTCTATTATGGTAATTGTTCAATGACAAAGCTGTATTATGCTCGAGCTGAAATGCTCTTTTTTGATAAGTTATATTCTCAACCAAAATGCTGATATAACTTATATGGTATGTATTACAATTACAAACAAAATGGATTGGTTGTGGAATAATACCAAACAAATTTATCGGAGTAGTGATGTTGAATACGTGCAAATGAACTACCATTCATTGACTTTATTCCACGTCATTATCAGTCCTTCACATGTTCTTGTTGTAATTGGTATTAATCTATCGCATTAAATTAAGTTACGAGAATCTCACTACTTTGTACATACCTACAAACGTTACATTGTCAAGGGTATGATTAGCATTACAAGCAAGCCATTAGCATGGAAATATCTAAATAGCTAGAGAATAGGGAGGGGTTGCCAAAAAGAAAGAGAGAAGAAAAATAGAAAGGAAGTAGGAGGAGACTTGGTCAAGATGGGAGAGGCCATGACAGTCCTTCTCCCTCCTTAACTCATCAACATGGAAGACCTTAGATTCCATTTGTTATAAAGTCAACAAAGATGATGACAAGTCCATCTTCCTTTAAGCCAAAGAAAGAGGTAAACGTGTTGATTGATTCTTAAAAAGCAACTTCATAAAAATGTTGTTTTACCAGTCAAAAATGATCATCAAATTCTATGGCTTTCTTTTCTCATACTCTGTCAATTTCTATAGAAGGTTTTTTGTTTGTTTCTAAGGTCATGATATCCAATGTTTTCTTCTTAGTTTTTAAAAGAATTAGAGGAATTTGTGTTAATCGGTCAATATATGTGTTAGAATCGCATGTTATTTTAATAATATAACTTATCTTCAAATTATAAACAGACTCGATGCTCTCGTGTCCAAACACAAAGCACCAACAGAGTTACTTCCAGATTTCACCATCACTTTAGGCAAGGGTTCCTCATAATTTTGTATCAAAAACCACAGGAAAACACACCACACATGCACCACACATTCACTGATCCCAGACAACACCCCCGCTCCAAGTGCCTGATTTAATAACATGTTACAACACAGTGAATAATCAGAGACATGGATGCACGTTGCACAACCAAAAAATTCGTGTTACAGACCCCAGCAGCATATATTTCCTGCATGGGGTCTAAATTTAAAACATTTCCATTTTTCCATTCCTACATTGTTCTTCCAAACAAACAAACTTACAACAGACCCACCCACTACATTGTTCTTGCCCACACGAAAATCCTTTTCCTAAACCATCACTGGAAAATCTTTTGGAACTGCAACATACCCACACACATTGTTCTTGCCCACACGAACAGCACCCCCAGCACTAATCTTCTACACTATTTCCGGAAGTTATCCAAAAAATAAGTTAAAAACAGAATATCACTACAAAATGAGTTTCCGGAAGCTTGCAAGAGGAACATTAAATTGAAACTGTTTACATACCTGAAAAATTTACTGCCTTTCCGGAATCGACGGCGACGGCGACGGCAACGTTACCGTGCTCTCAAAATGGGTTTCGAGTTGTGGGTGGCTTATCTCCCCTCGAATTCTCTGGGTTTCCGAAAACAGAATAGGTTTCAAAATACGCCTAAAATGGAAACGATTTCCGCCCTTTTTTTTTTTTTTTTTTAATATGTCGGCTCACGTCAGCCGCTTCCCCAGCGGGTACGCAGTGCCGTGTACCTGTAGCACTATTGTTTTTTGTTTGTTGTATTTTTCTTTTGCATTTTGTTGTTGTTTCTCTCATCAAGATCCTGTGAATAAGAGAGTCAAGTTGGGATTTTTTTTTTTGGTTGTTGTGTTCGTTCAAGTCCCACCTAGATACCCAACGACCTTGGTCTCTCTCTCTTTCTCTAATTTTGTTAACAACCCAAAATTTTTTAGAACAACCTAGAATGACCTTCTCACTCCTGTGAGGATTCTCTGTATTCAAATCAAATGGTGTGGAACAACTCAACAGCGGTAAAGATTGCTGGAAGAACACCGCAACAAAGAGAATCACCTCGGAAGAGTGAGAAGGTGGTAGAGAGAGATGGATGAGGTCTTACTGGTGAATGCATGTGACATCGCCGATGACAGTGGTACGGGGCATGGGCTATGGTGGCAGAGAGAGAGAGAGAGGGAGAGAGAGAGAGAGAAGAACTGTTCCACGCGATGACGTCGGGGCTGGACGGATGGCGAGGTAGTATCGCGGCCGGTGTGATGATCGGCAACAGCAGAGAGGGAAAATGGCGGTGAGAGATAGGGGGCGGCGCATGAGGGGAAATGAAGGAGAAGAGAAGAATTTTAGTGTTTTCATTCCTTGCAACAAATGGTGTTGTTTCAAATAAAAGGGGCTAGGTTTTATTTTGTCATCAGGTTATGGGCTGACACATGGGCTGGGCTTCAATCTTTCACACAGCACCAAAATGACTATGGGCTCACACACAACGGGCCTGATTTTCACACACAACACCAAAATGAAACCCATAAAAGTGGCTGGGCTTTAATTTATGATGAGCTTATGGGCTCACACGCACGAGCTGGGCCAGAAATGCACAAATGCATATTGTAGCAAAATCAGACCCACTTAATCAACCTATTTGGGCTCTACCTCACTATTAGGAAAATACAAAAATTTAACGTTCATTTATAATTAATCCAAATCAGTACTCTAAAAATAAGAACACCGTGCATTCATGGACATGAAGGTCATATAATTATATATATGTGTGTGTTATTTTCAGATTATCTAAAATTAGAATTATGGACTCACACACATGGGCTGGGCTGAATGTCCCAGACAGCAGCAAAATGAAACCCCTGTAATCAACATATTTGGGTTTTACCTCATCAATTTAGCTTCTATTTAGGTCTTTCGTTTTTCTAGGTTTTTTTTTTTTTTTTTTTTCCTTACTAAGTGATCAACCTATATTCACTACAGGTTGATTTTGTTTAAAGAAATTAATTTTTGAAAAATATAGGTGAATCAAATCAAAGAACTTTAATAAAAAAATAATATATCTACTTGTGAAAATTCTGTAAATTAGAGGGGTAGGTTGTTAATGAAATAAAAACATAGAAAACACGCAAAATTGAATTTATATATATAGTCCTTCAAATTTTTTTATACTTGTCTTATTTTATTTCTATATTAATGATGCAAACACTCCAAATTCATTTTATACACGAGCATCTGCCTTATTTGCAAGACATGACATATCAAACCTCCAAAAAAGAATGGATTATTCAATTTACTACAGACATGGATCAATGGAGGCAACAACGCCACAAAAAATTCAACGAACTTTCCATTCATACCGTAGAAGAAACAACAACATAACTCTTGAATGGATGCATCCTCCAAACTATGTAACAGCGACTTTGATAGCCCTATAAAACATTTACATCATATGCACTACTTTTAAGATAAAAACTTTCAATTAAATTCTCATATGTCCAACTATGATCTATTTTGACATATTAGTCTTTTATTTAGTACTCCACAAATAAAATATAATTATTATGCATCTTCGTACAATCATTACTTATTACTTAAACACATAATTCTTACAATATTTTGTTCTCGATTAGAAAAATATGCTTTGCACGTTGCACTATAACTAGTTCTATTATAATTATCTATGGTCCATTTAGACATTGAGATGTGTTAATCATCTCATTTTATTTTAGAAAAATACTAATATGCTGTCTGAGTTTGTCCTCTCATTCTGACTGCTCATTTATTTAAATTTATTTAATTTATTTTTTTATTTAATGATTAAGAAAGTATTTTTTTAGTGTATTGATATATATTTTTTATTTTTTAAAAATATTTAATTATGTTAAAAAATTTATAAGAAAAAGAAAAAAGAAGAAGACAAATTTGTGCTAGCGCGCCCAGTGGTCAAAGCGGGCGACACGCTAGCACTACTATTTATTTGATTTTAATATTTAAATGTAACTACTTTTTAATATTAAATTTTTTAGTTTTGATTTTTTTAATAATTACTTAATTATTATAATTTTTTTAAACTTCTAAACAAAACACAAAAAATAATTTAATTTTTTTTAAATTTTAAAATAAAAATTATATTAAAAAATTATATTATAATAATATTTTATTTTTATAATATTTTTATTCAATTTTTTTACACTACTTTTCAATCTTAAATCAAATTATTTTATTATTATTATTATTAAATTATTTCAAACTATTCATTCTTATATCTAATTCTATACTTCATCACCCTTAGTTGTTCCGAAATCCGATCTTATTTGCTTGTTAATAATCCTCACGTGTTTGACTTTTGTCTCCAACTTCTCTCGTACAACCTCTTGTATGCGCATTATAATGGCAATCCCAGGAACAACGGCAATCCAAAACCTGTCCATGCCACCCTCAACCGACCCCATCACATCCCGCCACGTGGCCGTGATCGGCGCAGGAGCCTCCGGGCTCGTGGCGGCCCGAGAGCTCAGGCGCGAGGGCCACAGTGTTGTGGTCTTCGAGCGCGGTGACCAGGTCGGCGGCATCTGGGTGTACACACCGAATGTAGAGTCTGACCCGCTAGGACTCGATCCGACCCGGACGACTGTCCACTGCAGCCTATATAACTGCCTCCGCACCAACCTACCCCGCGAAGCCATGGGCTACGTAGACTACCCGTTCGTCTCAAAAGAAGATCCGGATCGAGACCCAAGACGGTTTCCGGGTCACCGAGAGGTCCTCATGTACCTCAAAGACTTTGCACTCGAATTTGGGATCGGTGAAATGGTGCGGTTCGAGACGGAGGTTGTGTGCGTGAGATTAGTTGAGGGCTCCAAATCCAAATGGAAAGTAAAATCGAAAAAGAGAGGCAAGGATGACGTCACTCTGGAGGAGATTTTTGACGCTGTCGTTGTATGTAACGGGCACTATACTGAGCCTCGGATCGCTGAAATCCCCGGTAATTTTTTGTATACATAGGTGAATCTAAATTACCAAATCGGTAGTAAGGGTCGTTCCTGCTATTTGTTTGATTTTCAGGTATGAATGCATGGCCGGGGAAGCAAATTCATAGTCACAATTATCGTGTTCCTGAGCCTTTTCGAGATCAAGTATGTACCAGGTTCCAATCTACTTGTATTTGCGCGCGCGCACACATTATACATACGTACATACATATATATAAATGATATTGCTTGTATGCATATAGAATATTCATTTATGTCTTGGGTGAATCTCATAAGATTGACTTGAGGATTCTCTGACTGGTTGCTAGTTGCTAGTACCACTATCGGATGTGTATAGTTTCTCTTTTAACTTTTAAGTCTACATATTGAAATTTTCTCATCATATTCATGAAATCCGTATTTTGCTCCCATTTGTGTGATGACCATGTGTATAGGTCTTGGTTTGTGTTTGACTTTACAAAAGTTCATTAGGAAGAACAACTTACTGCTCATAATGTTCTTTCGGTTGCTATTCTTCCCTTCCAAAAGTGATTGGTTTTTTTTATCCATTTCCTGCTTTGACAGGTTGTAGTTTTGATAGGGAGCTCAGCAAGTGCCATTGATATTTCACGGGAGATAGCTGGTGTTGCCAAAGAAGTCCACATTGCAGCTAGAACAGTTAGGGATGGAACATTTGGAAAGCAGCATGGCTACGATAATATGTGGCTTCATCCTATGGTAAACATGCTTAGCCATGGTGAGATTATTTTTGGCCATTATGAGAAGTCAATCAAAATTTGGTTGTGTTTCTGGGAAAAAGGTTATTCTAAAGTGCTAATCGTAGTTAAATTGATGCAGGTAGAGAGTACTTGTAAAGATGGTACTGTATATTTCCAAGATGGCTGCTTTGTCCTTGCCAATGTTATTCTACATTGCACAGGGTGTGCTGCATACCACATCAACTCGGCCTTAGCTTAATTTAGTTTGAAATTCCTCTTTACCCAAATTTAGTGCTAGAACCGGAAATGCAACAGTGACTGATGTATAAAACATGTTTGTCTTTTCTAAGGTACAAGTATCATTTTCCTTTTCTTGAAACCGATGGCATTGTGACTGTGGATGACAACCGTGTGGGGCCTCTGTACAAGCACATTTTCCCACCAGTTTTGGCACCATGGCTTTCCTTTGTTGGGTTACCATGGAAGGTTCATCCATACTTGTCGTAGTATGCCCTTGTTTTTTGTTGGATCTTTAATCGGGCTTTAGTTAATGTTGGAAGTAAATCTTTTTCATGTGGTTGGTGCCAGGTTTTACCTTTCCCCATGTTTGAATTGCAAAGCAAGTGGATTGCTGGTGCTTTGTCAAATCGATTCACCCTTCCATCGCAAGAGGAGATGATGGAAGATGTTGAAGCTATCTACTCATCACTCGAAGCTTCTGGCACACCTAAGCGATACACTCATTGTATGGGTGCTAGTATTCAGGTATATTTGGCCTAGTCATGACTGGGAGCCTCCAACATCATCTATTTGATTTTTTTTACTTATTCTTTGGGCTTACTTGAAGTATGTTGGCTGATGACCCATTTCCAGTATTAAATGATCCCAAACTGTTACAATGAAAGTACATTAGAGTTGCGATAAATTTTTTAAACAAATGACCAATGAGGACAATTAAACTTCATTTCTCTAATTTTGACTTCTTTGTCGTAATTTGGTTGTAGTCAGAAAATCGTTTGGAGGTCATTTTGCAGTTATTTTTTCTTTCCTTGGCATGTCATTTTGCAGTCTGAATACAACAACTGTCTCGAGGCTCATTGCGCATGTACTGGAAATGAAGAATGGAGAATGCAAATGTTTGATGCCATGCTTAAGAGCGTGCTTGCTCGACCTGAGTCTTACCGAGATGAGTGGGAAGATCATCACTTGATTTTGCAAGCTCATGAAGACTTCATCAAGTACACCTCCAATTGAGTCCTTCATAGGTGTGTCTCAGAGTAATCAAGTTTCCAAGACTCCACTCGTACTACTTGCTGGAACCACCTGTCTGTTATTCTCTTGTACTCTTATTTTTTTTTTCATTCTTCTTAATGATAAAATACAAATTAAGAATAATGAGAGTGACTATGCTCAGGTATACATGAATGGTGATTTCTTCTGCTCCTTAGAATAAAACTTGAATAAATCAGATACGTGAGAGTTCTCCCTTTTAAGTACCTTAAAACCCACCCTGTCTTTGTTCCTTATGTGCGTCCACCAGAATACAATTCAATGCTAGGAATGGAATATATATTTGTAGTGATGTAATTGAGTTAGGTTGAGTCAAGTAGTGAATGTTTAAGCTCGGCTCGATTAACATGTATAGTTGCTCAAGTTTGAGTAAAGCTCGAGGACCCTTCGAGCTTTATGCTTAAGATATAATAATGTAACATTATCAGTCTATTATTGTGAGATTCATTGATCAATACTTACATGGTACCATTCAAACTCTATAATTGTAAATATAATGAATATATACGATTGAATGTTCTACATCCTAATTGCAAACTTGGGTAAGAGTTTTTCTACGTTCAAGTAAAGTCGCGTATTAATCTGCGTATCAATACTGATTTTTTCATATTTAAAATTTAAATTAACATTGTTTTTAATAAAATTTACTTTTTGACCAATCACAATAAATTGATATGCAAATTAGTTCATAATTATGATTGTAAATAGATTTTTCCCTTGGGCAATATGTAGGAATAACTGAATGTATCAAGTGAACAATATTGTGTACATAAGTTAGTTTTCCTTGAAATATTATATAATAAATGAACCCTTTAAAAAGTATCAATGTTAACATTTTGAATTCTATCCTTTTCCCTTTCTTCGATATAAGTGAAAGATGACATCTTATTACCGCTTCAAAAAAACACCATATTATTTATTTTATTAGAGATAAAATAGTGAAAACAGGCTGCCAATGATGGCGACGATAATGGGGTTTAACGGCAAAGATGAACTCAAGATTCTTTTATGCGGGGTACGAGCGCTGCCAAAGCCAAAATTTGGCAACTTTTGGCTAAACCTAAAGCTATTTAAGATATTAATTTAGGTTAAATTATCCATCTTAAAATCAAAATAATAATATGATATTATGAACTTTAATAATAATTTTTTTGAATAATTTTATTTTTCATATTTGCAAATACATTCCAATGTTAATTAATGTCCATATTTTACATAATTGATATTAATTTAACTTACCTAAAATTACTATTGAAAAATCTAGAATTGTCTTCACAATCCTGTCTATTACATGCACAAAACTGTCCAGCACTCTCAAAATTGTCTAGTTGTTCCAATCCAATTCATACACGCCATTTCTAAACTCAGTGCAAATATACAACTTAACATTAGAATACAAAACATGTCATTTCTAAAGTCAGTGCAAATACAAAACTTATACATGCCATTTCCAAACTCAGTGCAAATATAAAACCATAGAGAACATGAATCCAACCCACTATACATGCCATTTCCAAACTTAACATTAGAATACAAAACACGTCACTTTGGTTAACATATTGCAATTACAAAATCTGTCCAATTGTAGTATCTAACTAAAAGAAAGTCCATCAAATCTATCAAGTTGTTCCATCTAATACAAAACTGTCCAGTTCTAGTATCAAACCAAAAAACTATCAAATTCCAATTGCCATACATACCACATGTAAATACTAAAAATGTTTACCAACAAAAAAAAATCATAGTTGCTGCCTAGCCACATGTTTTTCCATAACAAGTAAATAGGTAGCCACTAAAATCATAATAGATAACCAAGTCCAATAGTTACAAACCTCCATGAGGTGTGGTTGGAGATGTAGATGTACTTCCTAAATTATTCTTCTACTCCTCATTAATTTCCCTTTGAATATTAAGGAAGTAGTTTTGCTGCATGACATTCATGCCACCAAGATCCAAGCTCATACTTTTTGCCTCAAAATTTGTCTTCTCAAGTTCATGTTATTTAGTGAAATTGCCATCTGCCATCATCACTGCTACTCTTCTTTCTACCATGCATAGTTGTATATCCTCTTTCATTTGAGTAAGGCTATTTTGATATTAGTATTAGTAGATTCCTAAGACTTTCGCTTTCGCTCTCTTTCTTTCTCAGCTTTTTTGCTTGAAGGTCTCTCAATCAGAACCTACATAGAGTCATTGACAACTAGACTTGACTGCTTAATGGCTGGGAGTTTATCATGTGCCCTTCTCCCCGTATTCATTTCATCATGTATTGCTGCCATTTTGGTTGGTGTCTCAAAAGACACCCCAACAATACTCCATTGTGAAGTTCACATTCTCCATTTCTTTGTACATAAGTTTTCCATTCTCAATCTATAAAGGTGAAGAAATATTGCTAGTTCATAAATTAGTACTATAGAATTGCATAATTTAAGAAGAAAATGCATACCTTATCTTGCTCTATGGCACCACTAGAGTGCAATGATTCTACCTGTGCTAAATATGCACAAAACTTATTTGTACATTTTTTAATCGAGGACCAACTATTCATCAATGACCCTACAAAATGTTCAACATTGTTTGATTTTTCATACTCATGATAAAACTCAGAAATTATTTTCCACATTTGAGTGGACTTTTTATCAGTATTTCGTATGACATCAATACTAATGTTGAGCCAAGTGGAGATAAGGAGGTTGTCCTCCTCTATAGTAAAAGATGCACATCTTTGAACTTTTTTTATTTGATGGCCTCTTTTCACTGTCAATGGGGTTTGCTTGAACCACAACATTATAATTTAGCGTGAATGTTGGGGTGCTATTACAACCTTATCTGCCACTTTTGCAAGAGAGTGGTGAAGAAGATATCATCATCGAATGGTGCATCCAACTGTCCATCCTTGTACAAAATTATAATTGTTAATGAGTCATAAAACTTAAATACTAACTAATGAGCAATAAGCATAGAGCAATGCATGAATGTCCAACCATGTAACTCAAAAATGTTTAGCCATGAGCATAAAGCAAAGGAAAAAAAAATTGCACTTAAATATAACTCAAAATTGTCCAACAATGAGCATAAATCATATAACTCAAAACTGTCAAGCCATAAGCATAGAACAAAGGACAAAAATTGTACTTAAATGTAACTCAAAACTGTTCAACAATGAGCATAGACCATGTAACTCAAAACTATCCGGGCATGAGCATAAAACAAAGGAAAAAACTGTATTTAAATGTAACTCAAAACTTGAAGAAACGTATCTCCATGATTTATGCTTTTCCTTAAATAGCCCTGAGATCTCTCCCTCTATTATTCTTTCTGTGCATATTTTCAGCTTATTGTAAATATTAGATTTAAGTTTATTTTTTTTCCTTATTTACTATGTACAGACTATAATGCTCCTCTGTAATATTATATAAGTCAATACAACAGCCATACAAATTTAGGCTACTTTATTTCCTTTCATGGTATCATAGCCACACGAGGTTCCTTCTTTCATGGATTCTTCTTCAACCTCTTTTATCCCACCTGTGGCAGAATTTTCTTCCTTGACTCTGTTTTCTACAAAAACAAGCATACCTGATGTTTCTATTAAATTAGTCTCCACCAATTACCTTCTATGGAAAGCACAAGTTGTGTGACGCCCCCAATTCCCACGTACGGATACGTGGAAATCGAAGCGTCGGAATGATGACAACACGAGTCACATATCCCATCGCCAAGTGTCAAGTGTGTGTACATGCAACAAGTGTATAATAAAATCACGCCGCGGATAATAAAAGTCTTATAACTAAGTACCAGAATTTTTGTTTAAATACAAATTTGTTTAAACCACACATAATAAAATATTACAAGTCTCAAATATTGTTTCAAAACCAAAATACAAGGCATAAAAACTAGTAGAGATAATTTTTTTTAACATAAACAACTCCAAATCAAAACTCTGGCGGAGCCTCCTCATCGGGCTCAGCCTCCTCCTCCTCCTCAATATCTGCATCAAAATCTACGGTACCAAAATGGTGCCGCAGATAAGTAATGATTCAAACGCCATAAGATAAAAATATGTTAAACTTAACAATATGTATGAAAGGATGCCAAATGCACATGTCCCATAAATCCATATTTTCCACGCACACCAAAAATTTCATTTTTACCCAAAACATATCATTTAAAATAAGTCATTGCCATTATCCCAGATAATGGCCCAAACCAAGGAAACTACCATTTTTTCAGAAAATGGATCACAATAACCTCAAACAAAATCTCGTCATTTTCCCAGAAAATAGCCCGTATCCAATATCCAAAACTCGTTTCAATTTATTGCATGCACCATGATCTCCCCTAGGGATCATCCACACACTTTGGCTCATGTGTCACACCTCAAGTAACAACTACGCATGTGACATCTAAACGAGCGATGCCCAGTCTCGCGCCCAGTGCGTACCTGGACCAGGCCATCCTCTAGTCCCTGTCAGCCTAGGGACCACGGAGTCGACACGACAGTGTTACCGTATCGTGCGATCTGGTCGTCATCCAGCGATAACTCAGGGGATGTCACTCAGTATTATCCACTCCCGAGTGACTAGAGGAGCTCCACCGAGATAATACCACATCTCGGCTTGGGGTTGTGATACACACGCACCCGAAAATCTATTTACACTGATAAAACTAATTTTTCTCAATTTAATACATACACATGAATACACCATGCAATGCACACCTCAAGATATAATTTATCCAACAAATCACAATATCAACAACAACTAAATAACTCCGTCCTCAAATCCATCCGACCCCCGACTCCTCAGACTCAGTCCGGAATAACTAATCAGTCAAAGAGTTTATTGTAAAAGCAATAATATATTTAAATCTAAAATATAGTTTGAAAAATACTTACAGCGCTATATAATAATTTTCAAAGGATAAAGGAGCTGCAAACGGTGGAGAAAAAATAACGTAATAGTGTAAAATACACTGTGGCCGTGGGTTATAAAATACCCACTTTTGAATGGGGACAAATCAAGATTTGGAATTGATAGGAAATGACCTAGAGGTGTTTATGAAACTAGTGGCACTGAGAATGGGCCGTGGGTGGCGGAGAAAATGGCGGTGGAAGCAAAAAAATGGCAAAACAAAGATGAACTCGTGGGGGCTGCTCCAGCAACGGATTGGAACTGGAAATAGGTAGTTTATGATGGCAAGAGATAGGTGATGATATGGTGAAGAAATGGTGGCCGGAGGTGGAACGATGGTGGCAAAATGACCCAAAAACCGTGCGGCTTGGAGGAGCTCGTGGCGGCTAACGGTGGCTTGGATGGAGGTGAAACTTGGTGGGGAGGTGCGCCGGTCGGAGGGGAAGATTTCTGGATGGGTGGTGTTGACTATATCGCCGACGAGCGACAGCACTGGGCGGTGGAAGAAACGGACGGAAATGGAGGAGACAGAGAGAGTGTCGCGCACTGGAGGAAACTAGGAGAGAAAAGAAAGAAAAAAAAAAAACAGAGAAGAAAAAGAAATGAGGAAAAAGAAAAAGAGAAAAAGAAAAGATGGAGAAAATAAATGAGGTCCAATCCTCACCTCTGAAGTCTAAAAATTGATCCGATAAAAACAACTTTAAAAGCTATAAAACGAATAAAATAATTTAAACACCACATCAAATTAAAATATAATAAATAACTAGTAAAAACTAACAACTAAATTTTAAATTAAAAAACAAACTAAAATAAATTACACTGCAATTTAAATTCAAAACGATAATTAATATTAAAAAAGCTCTACAAAATAAATATCACAACTAAATAAATCTAATTAAAATACAATAATTTAAAATAAAAGAACTAATATTTTAATTAAATTAAAATACTCATTCAGTAAAAATACACGTAAAAACAGGGTATCACAAGTTGTTCCTGTACTATATGGTCATGGCTTGCTTGGGTACGTTAATGGTGACTTTCCCTGTCCTCCTGCCACTATCCCAGGTGATAATGTTGATTCAATCTCCAACCAAGAAGTGCATAAATGGCTGCGTATTGACCAACTGGTGCTAGGTTGGTTAAGTAGTTCTCTGTCCGATGCTTCATTATCTCAAGTAATAAATTGTGAAACCTCTCAGAGCAGGTTCTAGAAACTCTATATGGATGCCATACTCGTGATCGGGTTCAACAAATGAAATAAGAGCTTCAGTCTCTCAACAAAGGTAACTCTTCAATGGAAGAGTATCTTCACAAAGCCAAGTCTTTGATACTAGCTCTCAGAGGTGCAGGCAAACCCATGGATAAAGATGATTTTGTCATCTATTTACTCAAAGGATTGGGTTCTAAGTTTGACCCGATTGTGGTAGCTATAAACACAAGGGACAATTTTCCACCGCTTGAAGCTGTCATCAACAAACTAAGGGACTATGAGATGCATATATCGCTTACACGTGACTCACCTGTTGTCATGTTTTATTCAAGCCATTCGGGTTCAACATCAAATTGCACACAGGGCAATTCAGGAGTTGGATGTGGATGTGGCCCCAATAACCAGCAGAGGTTCAAAGGATCACATGGTGGAGGTGGACGCTCTACAGGTCGCACACGTGCTGGAAGTACCCCCAAATCTTCTACCCATGGAGGTAGTAGACCAAATCTTCGAAATGGCCAAATGACCAGTATCACTTGTTTTAGATGTGGAGGTCCCAATTTCAAAGCAAACACTTGTTGTGCCACAGATGAAAAGGTTGAACAATATCAAGCCTTTCTTACTGTTCAACCTAGAGATACCACAGATGAAACTTGGTTCCTTGACACAGGTGCAAATAATCACATGACTCCCACCACCACTGATGTTCAAGGTATTATTCCTTATACTGGACATGACTCTGTAATGGTGGTAATGGATCTGGACTTCCAATTTCTACTATTGGTCAGTTTAAAATCCCTCAAACTTTCCTCATTCTTCACAAAACTATGATTGTTTCTGATCTTAAAAAAAAACTTCTTTCAATCTCTCAATTTACTGACAATAATTGTTGTTTTGTGTTCTATCCATGGAAATTTCTCATCAAGGAGTTGAAGATGAAACGGGTGCTGTTTAAAGGTCTTGTTGAAGATGGGCTATATCCATTACATCTCAACTCCACTATTTCTTCTCCTATCGAGTTTCTAGCAACTAAAGTCTCAGGCACTTTGTGGCATGCTCTTTTGGGTCATTTGAGCACAATAATTCTAAAAATGTTATTTCCATCTTTACATGTTTCGAATAAAGATGTCACTTTTTGTGAGAGTTGCGTTCTTGGAAAATTTACTAAATTACCTTTTCCATCTCGTGCTCCTTATGCTTCATCTATTATCCATACTCTTCATACTGATGTGTGGGGACCAATTCTCATTTCTTCATTTGATGGTTTTCGATTTTATTTAATTATTGTTGATGAATGTTCATGTTATATTTGAAAATATCATTTGGCATGAAAATCTGATGTACTTCATATCTTTCCAAAATTTCTCACAGTGTTGGAGAATCAATTTTAAACTCATGTTAAAATTATTCAAAGTGATGGCAGTGGTGAGTTTGTGAATAATTCTCTAAAAAATTACTTTGCTTTCAAAAGAATTATTCACCGCTTATCTTGCCCCGTCACTCCTAAACAAAATGGTTTTGCTGAACGACATCATTGTCAAATTATTGAAATTGGTCTCGCATTAATGGCCCACTCTTCTATGCCTTCTCATTTTTGGACTACTGCTTTTACAATTGCAATTTTTCTTATAAATTGTCTACCCACTCCCGTGCTTCATGGTAAGTCTACATATGAACGCCTTTTTCATGCTCCACCTTCATATTCTACTTTACGAGTGTTTGGTTGTGCTTGTTTCCCATAGTTCACTCCTTTTGTACGTTTAAAACTTGACTTCAAATCTACTTGATGTATTTTTCTCTGATATTCTACTCAACACAAAGGGTGCTTATGTCTGAATATGGTCATTGGTCATATTTACATTTTAAGGCATGTTCTTTTTTATGAAAATAATTTTCATTTCTCCACCACACATGCAGCCTTCTCTTTTAATTTTACTCAATTGTTTCACGTTCAACCAGTGCCCACTTTTCTTCATAAAAATTCTACTCTAGTTGCTCCATTTACTACTACACCCACGTCTCAATCTACTATACTTATAGGTCTTGTTCAGTCCCAATTGCAGCAGGAACTAGTTTCCTCTATTGATATTGCACAAATGGAGTCTTCAAATTTCCAATACGTGTTAGTGCCTCCAAATCCCGGCCCCTCTCGCACCCATCCAATGGTTACTCGGAACCAAGATGGGATGCAATAGCACAAGGTTTTTCTCTCCACCAGACATCCCCTTCCAACTTGTTTTCCTGCTACACATGTTAACCATCCCTCTAAGCCCAAAACATATAAACAAGCTCTCAAGGATCTCCTTTGGAAAGAGGCCATGCAATACGAAATAGATGCATTACATGCCAACAAAACTTGGACTCTAGTTTCCCAGTCAATGGATGTCAACTTAGTCAGTAAGTGAGTTTTTAAGATTAAAACTCGAGCAAATGGTTCTATTGAAAGACACAAACTCGGATTGTTGCACGAGGCTTAAATCAACTTTACAGTCTCGATTATGATGAAACTTCCAGTCTCATTGTTAAGCTTGCTACGATTCGATTGGTACTCAAATTTGCTCTTTCTCAAAATAGGCCATTATGCCAACTGGATGTTAGTAATGCCTTTTTAAATGGGGATTTATAGGAAAAAGTCTATCTCACTCAACCACCTGGATTTGAGGATTCTACTTATCCACATCATGTTTGTCAGCTTCACAAGGCATTATATGGACTAAAGTAGGCTCTTCGTGTATGGTAGATGAAGTTAATTGCTTATATCTAACAAATGGGTTTCAACTGGTGTCCATATGATACATCCTTATATTTCCATCGTCAAGGTATAGATATTATAATTCTTCTTATTCATGTGGATGATATCATCGTTACCGGTTCTCTAGATTCATCTATCAGTGCTTTCATTTCTCATATGTCAAAAGTATTTCATATGAAAGATCTTGGAGACTTGTATTATTTCTTTGGGCTTCAGGTCTCTCGTGATAATGACACTCTCACATTATGCCAAACAAAATACTTGCTCTCTCTTCTCAATAGATTTGGCCTTGAAGGAGTCAAGCCCGTTCCAACACCCATGACTTCTAGTAATTCACCTTCAGCCACCGATGGTCCTATACTCATAGAGCCAACTTTGTTTCCGTAAATGGTGGGGTCTTTACAATACTTCACTTTAACAAGACCGGATATAGCCTATGTCGTGCACTTTGTTTGCCAATTTATGCAAGCTCCCCATGCTTCACACCTAGTTGCAGTGAAAGAATTTATCGGTATTTAAAGGGTACTATAAATCTAGGACTTCATTTTGTTAAAACAACTCTATCTTCTCTTGTTGGCTCCACTGATGCGGATTGGGTAGGCTCTAAGGATGATAGGCGCTCAACTATAGGATTTATTATTTTTATGGGTCCAAATTTACTATCATGGGGTGCCAAGAAGCAAGCAACAGTCTCTAGATCCACTGCCAAAGCCGAATACCGAGCCTTGGCATCTACTATTGCATAATTAATGTGGTTTATGAATTTACTTCAAAGCTTGGGCTATGCACTTCCACTTTCTCCATTGTTCTACCACATCACGAAACATATTGAAATTGATGTTCATTTTGTGCGAGAATAAGTAGCCCAATGTGTTATTACTCTTACTCATATTCCGGGACATGATCAGGTTGTAGACATATTTACAAAAGCCTTGTCCAGTGCCAAGTTCAATCCAAATCACAGCAAGCTCTGCGTTCAATGAGTCCCACCTTGAACTTGAGGGGGAATGAAGAAACATATCTCCATGATTTATGCTTTTCCTTAAATAGCTGCTGAGATCTCTCCATCCGTTATTCTTTCTGTGCATATTTTCAACTTACTGTAAATAATAGATTTACGTTTGTTTTTTTTACTTATTTACTTTGTACAAACTATAATAGATTTATGCTTTTCCTTAAATAGCTGCTGAGATCTCTCCATCCGTTATTCTTTCTGTGCATATTTTCAACTTACTGTAAATAATAGATTTACGTTTGTTTTTTTTACTTATTTACTTTGTACAAACTATAATGCTCCTCCGTGATATTATATAAGTCAATACAACAACCATACAAATGTAGGCTACTTTATTTCCTTTCAAAACTGTCCAACAATGAGCATAGACCATGTAACACAAAACTGTCCAACTATGATCATAGAGCAAAGAAAAAAATGTCCAACCATGTAAAGGGCAAATTAAAGTGGATAGCTCAACCTTGAAAATAAAACAAGCTATCAAAGTATTTGATTCTTAAAAACAGACCATATTGTATCAAAAGCATACAAAAGAATATCATACAATTCAATTCGAGACAAGTTATAGTTTGGAAATTAAACCCAAACTATACACCAACACATAAATATCATCCATTATTAGATAGCTCAATTTGTTGGAAAACGGTTCTATGGGTTTGTCCAAATGCTTAGGGCCATTGTATTATAAGAGTAATGCATGAAGTGGGATTTGTCAAAATCTGTGTCCCCTTTTGTGCTAAGATGGGTGTATCCCTTGGTCTATACTCTATATTCCCACTAACATGGAAATTAAACAACTATTGCACAAATCTATTATATTGCGGTATGATATATTTTGCATTCCTTTCAATTGTTCATCATTTAAAGATAAAACTATAACTTGAACATGGCATAAAAATTGTTTATGCAAATACCATGACCTATGAGAAGGTGTCCAAGGCAGCCACCTCACCAAAAGTCTTTTGAAATTATAGAAGATTTTGACATTTTATAAAAAGCTAAGATAGGTGTATAAAAGAGGATGCCCCAATTTCAACTAAACAGGTTATGCTTAACTTACTGCACCAAAACCATCAAAACTAAACCATCCACAATAACCATTAGAATAGAAGAGGGTAATTGAATTAATGTCCAATAACTTAATGGATGAAACGATTATAATTAGTTTTAATTGAAGTCCAACTGAAGTGGACTCGACTGAATTAAAGACTGATGAAATTTTTTAGCTTCTAATGAAAAAATTATCACAAAAATAGAGCCTTATAGTTTTGGTGAAAACACAAAATCTGTAGACACTTCGAGTTAGTATATATCTTCTGTTCTGTCAGATGAAGTTCACATTACAATTGCGATCTCATATTGCAGTCCTTAGTGTATAAGCTTCTTATGCCATACACCAGACTACATATCAAATGCCAGAGCAATACAGATAAGAAATTGTAAGCACAAATCATAGATTAGACCATATACCAAAGCACCAATTTTACAGATTAAAGCATAAATTAGACCACATACCAGACCACAAAGCAAGCACCAATTTAAACATTATGCTCCTCAACACATCACAAATGAATATTTTAAGAAAAAACATAGATTAACCACAAAGTAAGCACCAATTTAAACATTATCCATCAAAAGCATCACAGATCAAATGAGTTTTTGAACAAATCAACTAATACAAATAGAAATCGAATCCATAAGGCAAAGTAGGAATTTTTACCCTTGCCACACAATAGACATCGAAATAGACCAACTTAGAGAGGCAAGCTAGGGCAGAACTCTCAAGTCTCAAACCAACAATGCAACCATAAATATTTTATGTCAAGATTCTATCCCAAATCGATACAAAACTGTTGACCGCTCCTGACCTAAGCTAAGAGAGAATAAATTGACAACTTTTGGACAAGGAAAGAAGCAACGAAACTGGAAAAAAAAAATGGAGAGAAGGGGAGAGAGGGAGTGTCAGGCCAATCTAGAGGGAAGAGAGAAAGAGAGAAAAAAAGAAAGAGAGGAGACTCAGGAGGAAAAAATAATAGAGTTGGTTACTAGTAATTTTGTAATAATAAAATAATGGAGATGGCTATGAACAGTTACTGGCCAAACATAGAAATCACTTTGCAAATACTGTAGCTCAAAGTTTGAAATGAAAGTTTTTATCTAGTCCAATGCAGTGATTTTAAAGGGAAACTTGGCATAGTTTGGCCAAGACTCGTGTTTACCTAGTTCCATGCTAGTGCTCTTAGGTCACTCTTAAGAAATGTTTTAGTCATAAAGATATTATATAAAAATAAACTCACAAACTGATGTAACTTGATGTGGTAAGTTAGATTGTAAAATTATTTTTCTTGTAGAATAGATCTAACATACGTATGTTCGATTATTATATTATAAAATAGGTAATAAATTAAAATTAAAGCAAAATAACAACAAATACATGAACTTTTAAAATAATGATTTAAACAGTGCATGCTAAAAAATCATATAAAATTAAATTGGGTATCTTAAAAAATAAAAACAAAACCAAAGCTGGTTCGTATCTTTGAAGGATTTGAAAATTTTTAGAGGAGGTAGGAATATATATACCAGTGAATAGGTGGTCGGACTAGCTCAGAATTCAGGGCGGCCCAAAGGTGGGCATATTTTGGGGGAGGGCAAAGGTCTATAGCCTATAGATTATGGAGTGAGTGTGGGCTTTTAACTTGAAGATCTTAACCAAGTTGGACCAAAACTTGTAGGATCAATCTTTTATATTTTAACTTTTTTTTAATATATTTTTTAATTCTTATATATATACTTTTTTAAAATTCATAAAATCATTTAAAAAACGTTTCTTTAATTATTGAATAAAAAAAATTAGGGTCCACTCTTTGTGGGCATTCTCGGTATGAGTAGTATTTTCCAAACTTAAATGTATAATTGTACCTTATCTGACAAAAATAACATCAACATAGTTGTTGTCACATTTTTGAAACATAAATAGCCGAATTTCTTGATGCGTTTAAACTTAACCCCTCTTGATTTTGATTCCAACCTTTCATCACTTTGGCTCCTATTAATAGCTTATTATATAATAAAAAAAAATCTAATTTTGAAAAAAGAGGAGAAAGGTCTATGAGAAAACCCATTTGTAAATTAGTCCAATTAGTCAAGGACTTGAGAAAAAAAAAAAAAAAAAAAAAAAACCTATAATCCTTACTCAAGTGCAACTGCAAGATGAGGATTGAAAAGAACAGACCAATAAGCATCCAGAAAAGAATAAAAAAAGGGTATGAGAGTAATTTCAGTTAGTAGCACTCTTATTAGGTGTGGTAAATTTCCTCTTCATTTTTCCCAACTCGGATTTAGGGTTAAGCACCGACTTTTCGGAGTTCATATTGTCTTCCTCCGACTCCGACTTTGTCGGAGGTCGAATCTCACTTCCGACTCTGACTCTGACTCTGACTTTTATAGGCTCCACTCTGACTCCAACTCCGACTCCGATTCCGACTTGTCGAAGCGGAGTCGGAGTTAGGCTTTTTATTGGACTTTTTTTCTTAATTTATTTGATATTTTATTTTACAATTTTGGTCTCTAATCGGATTTGGGCTTCCATATCAATATTTTTTTTAAATATAATTTCTAATTTCTAATTTATTTAACCAAATTTGTAAAAAGAAATCATTCACACAAAGATCATTCATCCTTAGATCCTTAGAACTTAATACACACATTAAAATCTTGGACACTGTAAAATAAAACAAAATTTAAACTTGCAACAATAAATTTTCTAACTATGATACACACATTAAAAATACATAATCAAAATTACAAACTAATTATCTATCATCATCTATCCTCCCAAATTATCCAACCAACTCATGGCTCATCATCCATCAAGTTCTAATTCCATCAATAAGTTATAATTTATAACAAAAGAACCAATCCAAATTGCAACGAATTTCATTCCAACTTGTGCCTGAAGAAAAAAGAACAAAATTAGTATTACATGCTATAAATTATTATAGAATCATAGATTGATTACTATAGTTTATACATTACTACTAAATGGTATATTAGGTACATTAGTGTTACATGTTATTATAGTAAAAGTGTATTATTTTAGGTACATTTGTTTATACTAGTATTTAACTCACTATATAAGTTATATAAAATATATATGATTAATGTATAAGGAATATTGATGTTTTTATAATAATAGTTAACTCATGCTAGTATATATATTATTGAGTTTAACTAACTATATAAGATATAGTTATATAAAATCTACATAATCAATACTTTAATTATTATACATTAGTATTACATGTTATTATAAATATATTATTTATATATTAGTATTTATCTATTGGTGTTACATGTTATTATGCATTTTAGTATTTATATATTATTATTACATGTTATTATATTTATATGATTAATATATAGAAAAATACATATATTTTTATTAAATATATACAATATCGGAGTGAAGTCAGAGCAGAGTTGGAGTCAGAGTTGGTTCACCTCCACCTTCGACTCCGACTCCGACTTTTCTTGGAAAAAAATTCTGACTCTTGTCAGAGCCGGAGCGGAGTTGGGATCGGAGTTGGATTTCTGCTCAGCCCTACTCAGATTATGGAAACAAAAATATGATTTTTTTAAAAAATAAAAAAATTTAAACCTAGCGGTGGCTACTGGAGCCACCAGCTATGACTGTAGCTGCGTCCATTTGGAATGGAGAGCTGTGTCTACAAGACCTTTTAAATATCGAGAAATGCTTAATGCAATCAGTTGGGGGTAAGCAGCTCGTAGTCGGGTCCTACATGTCACTTAATGAAATGGTGCGTATTCAATTTAGATATACAACCCACGATTACGAAACCCATTCTCCCAACCACAACTCCACTTCGCCCAAACACTTCGCCTCTTTCGTCTCTACTCATCTTCTCCTCTGTCTTCTGATCTTCTCAATCAACCCTAACCCTTTCAACCCCACGAAGACTTGCTTCATTTCTCTGAGTTTCCCGCTACTTCCTTCTCATCCTCTCAACCACAACTCCACTTTACCTCTTTCACTATCGTAGGGAAAAGAAACATGCATTTTCTTTGAAAACAGACGTGGAAAAGCCTGCAGAAATCAAGTTGAAAAGGATGTCCAGAATTTTTACAATACATACACAAAAATTGCAGCTTGAATCTGCATTTCTCAACAATGAACTCAATCAATGTGCAATATTATTCCTACGAATAGATTTTTTCAACATTGTTCCATAAAACAACAATCCCCAAAAAATCATGAAACAAGAGCAAGTAAAAAACGGTGCTTTACCATTGTACAGTTTTTGATATTATTTATTGGGTGTTTCGCAAGTGAACTTGTTTGATCTTGAGACTTTACTTCTCAGCCAACTGGTATCCACCGTGATGGAACTTCATCCGAGTTCTGGTGGGAATTTACGAGGAACTAGAAAACACCCACGATCAAAACCCACCCGGAAGAGATGACTAGTTCAGTGAAGACCAGTTTAGTGAAGACTTAGTTCAGTGGTAGGGGCTATGGCTTCTTGAAGCAAAACCACACGAAGCAGATAACCCACCCAAAGCAAATAACCCACACGAGGAAGATGACCCACTCGTACAGATCCCCTTGAAGATTTGAAGAGGTTGAAGCTGAAGGCGAGCTCGAGAGGAAGACCAAACCAGTGACACCACGAAGCTGAAGACGAGAGCACCGATGCAAGAATCTGAAAATGGATTCTCTGTTTTGTTCTAGTTTTTTCTTTCATTTTTTTTTAATAATATGCCAGATAACTTACCCAAAGCAAATAACCAAAATGAGGAAGATGATCCACCCGCACAGATCCACTTGAAGATTTGAAAAGGTTGAAGCCGAAAACGAGCTCTAGAGGAAGACCACACCAGCAACACCACAAAGCTGAAGACGAGAGCACCGATACAAGAAGCGAAAATTTGAGAATGGATTCTCTATTTTTTCATTTCATTTTTTTTTAATAATATGTCACGTTGTCTGCCGACTGTACGGCGACTACTGCTGGCGACTGTATATAGCAGCATTGTTAAATATCACAGCTAGCACCATAGGAGTTTCCCGAGTCATCGGTTGGGTTTGGCAAAATCGGCCATCTAGTTATATCTGCGTTTAAACTTTACCCCTCTTGATTTTGATTCCAACCTTTCATCACTTCGGCTCCTATTAATAGCTTATTATATAAAATTAATAAAAAAATCTAATTTTGAAAAAAGAGGAGAAAGGCCTATGAGAAAACCCATTTGTAAATTAGTCCAATTTTACTTCTAACGTTGGTGGAAAGATCTTAATCAAGGACTCGGGAAAAAAAATTAAAAAAAAAACCTATGATCCTTACTCAAGTGCAACTGCAAGATGGGGATTGAAAGAACATTTTCCCAACTCGGATTATGGAAACAAAAATATAATTTAAATATTATTTTAAGCCTAGCAGTGGCCGCTGGAGCCACCAGTGGTGATTCTAGCCTCGTCCACTTGGAGCGGATAGCTGTCTCTACAAGACCTTTTAAATGACGGACTTTGCTATATACAGTCGTAACATACAATTGGCGTGCAGTCGACTGTACGGAATAAATAAATAAAAATTATAAAATTTTTTTTTATATTCAAGGGAACCTACATGAATTATAAAAAGTTATAAAAATAATTTTTTTTTCATGTAAATCTCGTATTAATTTTTTTTACAACCGACTACACACAGACTGTATCTGCCGATTACAAAAAAATATTTCTCTTAAAGGACACAGCTAGCACCATAGGAGTTTCCTGAGTCATCGGTGGGTTTGGTAGAATCGGCCATCTGGCTGTATTTGCTTCGGACCCTCCGAAGATTAAACTTAAAAAAAAAAAAAAAGCGTAGGAATAAACACTGTTTTCTGTGTCAGTTCCACACATATGGATCTTTCTTTTCTCTAATGGGCTGTATACACTTCTGTCTGTCACGTTCTTCTTCTTCTCTCCTATATAAACTACGCTAAAAGACCATCTCTTCTTTCTTCCAGTGTATATATCTATATTTTGTTTGTTGGGTTTTGGGTGGTGGGTGTTAATGGCCAATGCATCTGGGTTCTTTACTCCCTCGGTTTCCAGCTGGAGAAAGAGGATTCAGCCTCAGATAGGGATTTACCGATCTGGGCTTCTGTCCCCTGATGGATTCTCCAGCAGGGTATTCTGCTCCAGCACCATTCAAGGCCCAGAGAAGCTTTCTTCTGGCGCTTCCCCATCTGAATCTCGTGTGCCCAGGTGACTTTGACTTCCGATTTCTCTTGTATTTTGGTGACGATCGTTTTTTTAAGTTTTTAATGACATGGGTCTTGAATGCAATTGGGTTAGAAAATACTAGCTGAGTTTCTTAAAAAATATTTGAAGATGTATACTTGGGTTTATTATATATGATATCTTTCTGCAAGATAATAGATTCGTGATCTTTATTATCTTATGGGTTTTGCTATTTTTCCTCTTTTTAACTTTGTCTGTGATTGCTCTAGTAGAGCTTATGGATGATTTGCTCTTGCATGGGCACTCAAATGTATAAATTCATGGAAGAGAGAATGCACATGATATAATCTATCTGAAGGAATATAGCTTTATTAACTTTTTTATTTGAGATATATATAGGGTAGTGTTTAAAGTGTTAAGTTTGTTCCTTTCATTTACAGGGACTTTTATTTTGAGGAGAACTGAACGTAGTTGTTATAAATTAGTTGCTGGGACTTTCATGGGAGTAAAAGCTTTTATAAACTGTAGTTGACATTAATGGGTATAAGCTTCCAGGCTTGTCTAATGGCTTATGCTTTCTACTAAAAGTGGGAGGTATTGGAACAGTCTTTATGAAGGTGATGGAGGAGTTCCAAGATGAAACGAGAGTCATAGAGAAGTGAAGATGTTGCTTCCTTAACATAAAGGAGGTAGACTTCATAGCTATTGCTATTTGGCTTGGTTCAATGACACCATATACATCTTCCAGAAATGGTATTGGTTAAGTGAAAACCGTAAATGCCTTATCTTTTGAATGGAACTCTCTTTTTGTGGCAAAGAGTCTTGTTCCATTAGCTTTGAATGCCGTGAAGATTTTTAATATCATTAACTCCTCCTTCTTTCCTGTATCCTGTATCTTGTTTTATGTGGGATTAGAGGCTCACTTGTGCCTGTCCTTGACTGTTATAGATGGTTTTATTATGCTTTGTTTTAAAGTCCAACGAAGTTATCCATTAGGGTGCAGTGTAGTGGCTAAAGGGTGGATTTAGGCTGAGCTGCAGGCTCAGACATCCTGGGTCTGATTCCACGCTAAGAGTTTCCCTCAATTAACTGATACACGGTTTTGTGATGGGTGGGGTTGTGCATCTTGGGTTTACTCTTTAGGGGTGAATTTGGAGGCTCTGCCTTAATGAGGTTCCACATTATTAAAAAAAGTCCAGCCAAGTTAGAGTCATCCTCAGTTTGATATCTGAATGGTTCAATGGAAAGAGAATTTTGAATTAGAAATGGCAATCTCAGTTATACTAGTTGTTATCCTGATCCTATACTTTGGAAATGAATATTAACAGGTTGGTCAGTAAAGGCTGCAAATTAGTTGGTTGTGGTTCAGCAGCACCCACCCTGAAGGTTTCAAACGATGATCTTGCAAAAATAGTTGATACTTCTGATGAATGGATATCTGTTCGAACTGGGATTCGTAACCGCCGGGTTCTTTCAGGTCAATTCTTAGTTGCAATACATGATGATGTGCCATTTATTGGATACTTGTGAAGCATCTGTGGTTACTTTACTTTTGCTAGCCCAGATATAAAATAAAACAGAGGTTGCTTTTCTTGTTTGTACCACAGCCTCTTGATTAAGATGCTCAAACTCTTGAGCCTGGGGAAGGCTGTTCAGCTTAATGAGTCTCTCACTTGACTGAGTATTGCCAATTGTCTTTTTGTTTTTTCTATCCAAGAAGATCGTTCAGGCTTTGCCAACTTATATCTGAGAGTTCAAGCTTATGGTAGATTTAACCTGGTTGAATTTTGAAGGGTTTTTTTCTTACTTATCAAAAAAAAAAAAAAAATTGAAGGGTTTTTGAATGCTTGTGCTGGATAACTTAGCGTCTGCACCTTTTTTTAATCTATGGCACCATTCTTATGAAATGGAAATCTTAGGACATGTTTGATACTTAAAATTCTCATTTCTCTGTAAAAATTTTAATTTTTCATCCAAGCATACTTTACTCAAAAGAAAAATCATCTCTAAATTTTCCCTGTCGTTTTTAGCCCTGTTTTCTGTGAAAATGAAAAAAAAAAAAAAAACAATTTCTCAAAAAAGACAACTCACAAATATCTTCCCAAACATATTTTCAGTGGATCCCATCGCTTTCAAATCCACCAATAAAATCACATCTAAAAGATTTTACATTTTCAAAAATGCTTTCTACAGGCCCAAAAAATTTCACAAACACCAATAAAAACATCTAAAAAAAGTTCTCAATGATTACAATAATCTCAAGAATCTTTCACTGCAAAGCAAGCCCCAAATGTGTTTACACAATGGCCTTCTGATTATGAAAACTGAGAATTACTTCTTTCACTGTTTCTCTTACAGGCAAGGATAGCTTGACAACTTTAGCGGTAGAGGCCGCAAGGAAAGCTCTTGAGATGGCACAGGTTGAGGCTGATGATGTGGACCTAGTCTTGATGTGCACATCTACCCCAGAAGATCTTTTTGGAAGTGCTCCTCAGGTATAGGGATATGAGATGATATATTCCAAAAATTGGACTAAGTAAAAATAGTGATGTTGCTTGTTTTCTTAGTTAAGGTTCAGCAGCATGTATGTTTTAGATGATCTAGGGGTGCTTGGTTGTCATTCTAAGAAAAGTTGCCTGGACATGGCTAGCTGGAAAATGATTTTGTGCTGTGTATGTTTGTTAAGGAACTTTGATCAATCATGAACTTTACTTGTTTATTCCCTGCTTGATTGGGTGCATAAATTTTGGAGAAATGTTTTAGCCACAAAGAGATCTCACAAAAGTAAATTTACAAACTGACATTGTATGATATGGCTTCATATAATACATTAGATCTAATTTACAATAAAAGTAGCTTTACAATCTAGCGTACCATATCATACAATGTCAGTTTATAAATTTACTTTTATGAGATCTCTTTGTTGCTGTAGCAGTTCTCTAAATTTTGAAGCATAGAAGGTTCTTTCTTAAAATCTGAATTTCCGTTTTCAAATATATCTGCCACACGCAAGCATTTATTTGTTTAAGAGAAAATATTTTATCCTATGATTTTGTGTATATTCTTGTTTCAAAAAGGGTAGCCTCCATTTTGAACTATCAGAATTACGAGGTCAGTGATGCAAAAAGAAAAGGTTATGCAAGCTGCATATCCATTTATTGAATTGTGTCGGATAACATACAGTTTCTTATTGAAATTTGATATCACCATCTATTACCCCAAGAAATTGTTATTGGCTTATTCATCATGGCATGATTTGTTTGAAACCTTATTGGAAACTTCAAAAAGTGTAATAGGACTATATTGGGTGTTGATGTTTGATATGTATTTGACAGAACACATCCTCATGTATTTTCCTATTTGTTGAGTAATAAGCCCTGAACGGCTGGTTTGGTTGGACTCAAATAGAGATTTTATTTTTGGGCTTAACTTAAGCTCAAATATTTTCCCAACTTCTTTTGTCTAGCTTCGCTTCAATCCATTTTTATTTGAATTTAATTCTAGTCACGAGTCTACTGTCCTTTAACTGCTTCCTATTTAGCTGGTATTATAAGCACTCTAAAGACTCTTCTATGCTCCTCCTTTTGGTGGTGGTGCAATTTTCAGATCCAAAAAGCACTTGGCTGCAAAAGAAATCCTTTGGCTTATGATATTACAGCTGCATGTAGCGGATTTGTGTTGGGTCTAGTATCAGCTGCATGTCACATTAGGGGTAAAGGATTTGTCTACTTTTCTGTAAGGAGGTCTCAGTTACTTTTGTGGCTAAAATATCTAACCTCTACCTCTGTAAATTTTAGGAGGCGGATTTCAAAACGTTCTGGTGATCGGAGCTGATTCCCTTTCTCGATATGTTGATTGGACGGATAGAGGTACCTGTATTCTTTTTGGTGATGCTGCTGGTGCTGTATTAGTGCAGGTAGTTATTTTTGGTGTTTTGAATTTTAATCGTTTTGTGAACACTTGAATTTTTTTGTAAATCTGCCATAGAAAAAGACTTATCCTATCTTTTGAATTTGTCCCGTCAACTGACAACCTTTAGGAGTTGGCTTCATTACGAGGGAGTCGAATAGAGAACTAATGCAATACTGTAGTTAGCAATGCAATGACATTGAGCTCGTCTGTCCATGGCTTTGTCATAATGTATCTAATAATTTGAACACTAGAGAATGGTTTGGCCAATAAGCATCATATTTCTTTCTTAGTTGAGATTTGAGAATGTTAAACTCCTAATCCTTGTTTTAGACTTGTTTCTAGTTTACTTACCTTTGACATTGACATGAGGACCCAATATCTGAACTTTTGTTTCTTGTCATCTGTTCTGAGTGTGAAGGCTATGTTCTGCATGAGACTTGTATGAGGAGATCGTGTCTCCATGTTCCAAAATTGGGAGATAAGAGGTATCAAACATCTAGATGCTTACTCCCCCCTACATGGCGTACTCATATCTCATATCTGTCTTTGTAACATGAGTTTACACTTAGAAGCCAAATGGTTGAAAAGTTGCTATTATGAATTCTGACCGCTTAGACAATTGTTTTTCAGCTCTACGCCCCTGTATCCAATGTATGACTCTAGGTTCGATCTCCCTCATACTTTTTGTGGGAATGCCAATTCAACTGTTGCTTAAGGATTATAATTACCTCACACCTACTTTTATAACAGTTCATGCCTACGGGAAACACATCTTGGCATTTTTTTATATAAAAACTATTCTGCAGGCCTGCGACAGTGAAGAAGATGGTTTATTTAGTTTTGACCTGCATAGTGATGGTGATGGCCAAAGGCATGTGCTTTCTACTCGTGCCTAAACAAACTTTTCAACTCTTCTCAAGGATGTGACTGAGCACTTACTTCCCTTTATGCAGACATCTGAATGCCACTGTCAAACAGAATGAAATGGATGATGTGGTGGGATCTAATGGTTCAGTGTTAGGCTTCCCTCCGAGGCAATCTTCATATTCCTGTATTCAAATGAATGGCAAAGAGGTCTTTCGCTTTGCCGTACAATGTGTGCCACAGTCAATCGAGTCTGCCCTTGAAAAGGCTGGTCTGCCCAGATCGAGCATTGATTGGCTACTCCTTCATCAGGTATGCTATATATTAACTACAAATTAAACATAACTAATCTGATGCTTAAAATCTAAGATACGCCAGATCACTCACAGTCTACCTAATCTATGAAAAGCTTAGCTCATTAAACAGTATCTTCCATCTGCTTTTGGTGTTCTATTATGACATGTGATAATTGTCTCATTATCTTTAGCCTTAAAAAGAATTTGATGATAGTCCAGTGGAAATATTAAATTTGTAGGTCAAAATCAGTGTTGTTCAAGGTTTTGGCACATAATGTTGTTCTCTTGCTGGGACAACCAAAAAATATGCCTGGACTTGTGCTTTGATATGCTCCTGTTGGAAGTCACTTTCGAGGATGCATATCTACTAGGCTTCTTGATGGCAGTATAAAAATCTAAGTCTGGCAACTTGGGTCAAAATCTTTCTTGATTTCACAAGACTCAATACAAGGCGATCATACTTGCTATCTTTTCGAATTGCTTATGAAGTCCTATTAACAAGGTGGTCTAAACTAGAAAACAGAGATAAAGAATACCCAATTTTTCTCAATTCATTTCAAATGTTTTAAGTTATTGGACTATGAAACATTTCGAAGGTTTTTCATAGCTAAGGCCCAGACCTTGTACCTGTATTAATGGAGATGAAGTAATGACAGAGTTTGATAACGCAGGCAAACCGAAGGATCATAGATGCAGTCGCTACTCGTCTAGAAGTCCCACCCGAACGGGTGATATCAAATTTGGAAAATTATGGTAACACAAGTGCTGCTTCCATTCCATTAGCATTGGACGAAGCTGTTCGAAGCGGGAAGGTGAAGGCTGGCCATACTATAGCAGCTGCAGGCTTTGGAGCAGGTCTTACTTGGGGTTCTGCTATTGTCAGATGGAGATAAAGCCTCGCCTATCCAGTCAACCATCGTTTATAGCCGAGAGAGGAGATTTTGAGATGAAATGCAGTTCTACAGTTCCATATGTAGTGCAGATGTTCAAGGAGCATGCAGAATAAAAAGAAAAGAAAAGATAAAGTAGATGAAAAAGGGGCATTTTCTCCGTCAGTCCTTTTTGTTGTTTGCTTTTATTACAATTTAAGCTTTGGCAAACCTCCCCTCAATAAAATTCAGTTATTTTTCTCCGTCCAATGATGTTCTAGTTTCCATTGTTCTTCTGCCTCCCCAGTATCAGCATTACCACGGTCCTCATTTAAATGAATCAAGAATGCATCTTTTCTTGTAATGTTGAATGAGATCTTTCCCAACTGATCCATAAAGAAAGACACGACGAGGCTCAAGTTACCAAAAATTAGGTAAAAGATTTATTACCAAATTGAGATACAAATAATCTAATCCTCTGCACTTATGCAATGAACAAATCTGTGAAGTAGAAAGTAATAAATAAAAGAAGGGAACTCATCAATAATAAACAATAATTACAAATACAGGAAATAAAAAAAAAACAGAATCTAAGTCACTCAACTGCCACTTCTTTAAGCCTAGACTTGATCCTCTGCAGAGTACCTTCGACTGCAATATCAAAGGCATCCTTCTTTGTTCTTAAACCCAACGAACTCTCGTGTCTTCTATACACTACTCTCGGCATTAACTCCAACACCTTCTCTCTCATCCTCTTAACTCTAGTTCTAGGTATACCTACCAACACGTCCAAAATCCCCAGTCCCTTAAACACCACCTCCTCTTTTGGTATGTACACCGAGAACTCCCCGTACTCCTCCTCCGGCAAGTGCCACTTATACTGCAACTTCGCCGACGAGTCTTCGAAGAAAACCGGAATGCACCCAGCAAGAATGCTATCAAAAGTGGATCTCCGCGTAGGTGTATCTCCCGGTGGCTGCAAACAAAAGGTTGCTTCCAACATCGGCCTCATGTACCTTATTGGGTCGTGCTCACACGCCCCATTAGAGCAATCCACGACTTCGCACATTTTCTCGTACCCCCCAAGACTTTGAGTCGAGTTATCATTCTCACACTCGGTCCTGATACTCCGCCGGATATTGGGCGTTGCCGAGACCCCTCCGCCTCCGGCGAAGAGCATTAGGGTTGACCTTCTCGACCGCCTCGCGCGGCGTATCCAGGACTCCAAGAAAGTGAGGCTCGGCGGGTGAAAAGACGTCGTGTACGGAATCGCTTGCTCCTGCCACGGCCAAGCACTGGCCTCCAACGTCAAAGCCGTCACGTTGTAAAACTCGGGGAGTTGGAGAAACGAAGTGCCCCACGTGGGAGGATCGTTGTCCAGAGATTGCGAGAAGTCCCAAGCAGACCGAGCCATGACCAAGAAATGGTCATGACCCTCGTGGCGAGCCCATATGTGGGGGTTATCATCCCGAACGAAACGGAACAACTCGAGGCCGTGTTCGGCGCTGGCATTGACATCGGGACCGTAGAGGTAACGGAGGGCGTCGATGCCGGCATAGTAAGGGAGGTAAACGGCGTTGGCGAGGTCGGGATCAGGAGTGAGACAAGGGTACTCGAGCATACGACGGTGGAAGATAAGCTCGAGCATAAAAGTGTCGGTGCGGAACCAGCTGTGGGAACGGGAATGGGTCTTCAGACCGAGGCCATGGTTGGGAAGGTAGGGGCAGAAGTCGAAAAAAAGAGGGTACTGAGAGCAGTTGGATAAGAGATCGAGGTTGAATTGCGAGGGAAGGCGTCTGATGTGGATCCGACGGTTGGTGCAGTCAGTGATGGTATTGGTGGAATCTGGGTCTGGGTCAGAGAGAAAATGTTGCTTGGAAACGGCAGATTGGAGTAGTAAGAGGAAGAGGAAGATGATGGTAGTGGTGGTGGTGGTGGTGGTGAGAATTGTGGGCATGGAGGAGGCCATGGAACGGGCGGAGAGGGATTAGAGTCGGGGTGGGGAGATCAGGAGAGATCAGAGGTTATTGCTATGGAAGTTGGAACCATTGACGTCTCCGTTTTGTTTTGTTTTGTTTTGGTTCTTTTCTTTCTTTCAGTATGTTTGTTTTTGCTTTTTCTTTATTTGGGGATGTTAATCACATTTTTCACTCTGCCATGAGTGTTTTCATTTTTTGTTTTGGAATAATTGATTTACATTTGTATCTACGTTATGCTGTTATGATGTAGAATTCTATTACGATATATGGTGAGGAGGTGCTTATACCAAAAAAATAAAAAATAAAAAAAATGGTGATGTGATGGGAAGGAAAGTAGCGTAGTAGGTAAGTATTTCGAATCTGGATTGTATAAAACATCTTCGTATAAAATATAATAACATCTTAAAATTCTGTTTAGTTTTAAATTCATGTTATTTTATTATTATAATTTTTTTAAAATTTTTATATAAAATAAAATAAAAAATTTAAAATTTTTAAATAATAATAAAATTAAAAAATATTATAATAATACTTTTTTTAATTCTTAATTTTAATTTAAATTTATATCATTTCATCTTATTATTTAAATAACGTATAAAAGACAGACAAGTGGTGGAACTGTAGATTTGACACGCCATTGTCGGTTAAAGGATTGTTGGAACCCCGTGCCCGTATAATGCGGCGGCATTTCCTGCCTTTAATGGTGTCCAACACGGTTATAATGGTGGATTGAGGTGGAGCCTACCCTACCCTACCCTACCGGATTAGAGTTATAGTGGCACAGTATTTAGTTTTTTAGAAATATTTTCGTTACAAAATAAATAAATAAAAATAAATTTATAAATAATATAATTCTTTTAAAATTATAAATAATATAATTTGATTTAATATATTAGATTATAAAATTACTTATCTTCTATTAATTTATAATAAAATAAAAGTTAGTCTACATATAACTTTTAAATGAAAACTGTTCATATAGGTCAATGTAATTATGTTTTAAAAAAATTTTAGAATTATAATAATATTTTTTTAAATAATATATTTTCTTCTTTTAACCTCATTTATCAATAGAACCACACAATCTGCTTAGAACTATAAATAAAATTTCTTCTAAAAAAACAGTATTGGCCTTCTCCATATTGAGCTACACACCATTTTGTAGATTAGAATTGGGTTTTTGTTTTACTTGGGCCCCAGAACTTAAATTACACCTCTCATTTTATTTTAATTTTTTTTTAAAAAAATAATATTTCAATTTTATTAATTATCCTCACTTATGTACAAAAAATATCTTGTATTGCTTTAAATATAGTGAAACTTGAAGGGTTACAAAGAGAAAAGTAATTGAATACCTTGTACATGTAGGAATACCTCTCTCCTTTTCTTACTTCATATAAAAAAATCCCCTCTCCTGGGTCTTGCTATTTGCCTATTTGGTATAGCACTTAGAAAATCGATGGACCGAATTATTAGTTTTTTCTTACAAATTTAATGCTGTCATGTTAAGAGTATGGAAGAGATGTTATCCACTGCTGCAAATCGGTATGCAAGTCCTAACTAGAAACCTTCCCTTTCTGACATGTCACAAGTCACACACGACTAGGATCCCCAGCCTTCTGGCCCCATCAATCCGGTAAGCATCAACACTGCACAGTCTAATACTGGAGGAGCCTGTCAAGCCCCACACCCGTCAGTCTACCACTCTTTTAAACCTTCCCTCCAAAACATTCCCTCTGCCTTCCACTCTTCTCGCCCAAAGAAGAACGAAGCAAGCAAACACCCACCCACCCACCAAAGATCTCTCCTTTTTTCTCTCTTTCTGTATATCCAAGATGTTGAAGGGCCTTTTCACCCGCAAGAAAAACTCCCGCCCCTTCAAGGACTACTACTCGGACTGGTTCAACATCCTCAAGAACACCCTCCTACCCCTCCTCCGCTGCTCTATCTCCGATCCTTCCCCCACCCTCCTCTCCACCCACGTCGAGATGCTCCACCACCACTTTCAATCCTACTACCACGCCCTCGATCTCGCCTCCTCCCACGATGTTGCTCAGCTCCTCTTCCCCGACTGGCGCAATTCCCTCGAGAAGCCCTTCCTTTGGCTTGGCGACTTCCATCCCTACCTCTTCACTAACCTCCTCCGGTCCTTCATTAATGACACCAATAAATATATTGATGATAAAAACGATGTTTTGATCAACGTGGGTGGAGAGAACTGCGAGTTCTTTGATAAACCGTGGGAAATTGCGATGGCATGGAGGGCCCCGAGTAAAATCTTGATGACCCGGATCGATCAGGTTGAGTGCGGACTGAGGCTGATGGTACCGGCACTGGTGAACCGGGTGAGGAAAGCGCAGGCGGGCCTCATGGAGCGGATGGTGGAGGATTGGGTCTGGTGTCAAGGGAGAAAGGAGACGGCGAGAACAGTGATTGGTGAGGCAGTGGCGGTGGAGATGGAGGAGATGGTGAGCCTGTTCTTGGACGCGAACAGGCTAAGGAGAAGCGTTCTTGCGGAGATCATCAGCGCTACAAGTGTGTATCAGGCGGCTCTGTTTCTTCTGGGGTTAGCCCAATTCCTTGTTGGGTTGAGGGACCCCGCATTGCTTTCCGAATTCGAAAGGTGCAAGACCCCTCTCAACAAACCAAGCCGCCCTGCGCTTTGATTTTCCTATTTATCTTGTTTTCTTGATATGAAAAGTGGGTTCTTTTCGAACGTATGGGGGAAGTGGTTTTTGCCTCGTGAACTTTCTTGCATATCTTTGGGGCAGAGTTCTAAATATGGAGCTCTAGTTTAAGTTTTTCTTCGCTATGTTAGTTCGATTGCGTTTCCTATTGTAAAGCATATACCTTTTCTGTAAATTACGTTGTTTATATGCCATCAATTTCTCTAATGATTTCAACTTTTCCCTGGAAGTAAGACATTGGGAGGCCACCACCATGTCATTGATCTGCAACAGTCGTTACAGTCCTGAAAGAAGGCTTGCTGCAATCATCCTGGGTACAAGTTGTAATTTTCAAAACCTTTCCCTGTATCATTTGATTGAAGGTTTCTGATCCCGTTATTGTATGAAGATTGTTGTGGCTGATGGAATTGGTACTCCATGGTCTTTTCAAGAGCTTGATTCAAGGAAAGCGCAAATTAAACAGAACGATGTTGGGTTATTTGTTTTGCATCAAACTTCTCCCATTCATGAATTTTTTTACTCCTTTTAGGAGTCCAAAAGCTATTTAGTACTTGTTAATTGATAGAATAGTTGCAACTCTGATGTGTCATCATAACACTTGTTCTTGTTCAGAACCTCAATTACTTATAAAGAGAAAGTTAAAACTCTATTTATTAGTTGATATTGCATGGCTATATCTTCCTCATCAAAATATGAAAGTTTTTCTGATCGAATTATTGGAGACATATTCTATCACGAGCAATTGAGCATGTGCCCTTTGACGAGGGCTTACGCGAGAGTGGATCGCGCGGAAAGGCTTTACATCAAAACCCAACAACTTATCTTGGTTAAAGGCCGATTTGACGATTGGGCTTACACTTTGTTCGCTACTCAACTGTTTCAACCATAAGCCAATGGGCTTGCTCAGGCTGGCTTGTCTCAACCAAAACCTAGAGCATCTTAAAATCAGAATCTCTGAAAGAATATTGAAGTTTTCAAGATGTCCACGATTGGTTTCAAATTCAATTAATAACATCTTTTTCAAGTTAATTTATATATATTTTTATAATATTAATAATAAAGTCAATAAATATTGGCAATACACCGACCATACCAAAATTCAAGGGCAAACAAATCATTGTTTGCCCTTGAATTTTGGATGTCATGCCTCCATTGTTCTTCAATTATATATAGCCGAATCACCTGAGCTCGGGTTTTTTTTTTTTGGTCGATAGTTTATTCATCTTAACTTAATTCCTGGATGATATATAGATCATAGTCTTACAAAGATTTACATCATTATGCCAGCCACTTGCATCATGCCCCGACCAGTCATGCATTATCCTTATCAAGATTACTTATATAGTTCACTGATCTGCAGACACACATACAAGCAGGTTTATTGTAATTGGAAACGTCCTAAACTAAGCCCACTTGATATATTCTCGTCATAATGTGAGTATTATAAGTACTTCTCTTTATCATTAACAATCATTCTGTACAAACTTAGTACAAGTTGAGAAAATTAATAACTAGAAGGTCGTTTTCCAGATTCCCTTATCGATTTAAAGCTGCACAACCTCTCTTCACAGTACTCCTGCATGCATGCAAACCTACCTGACACCAAGTTGGAAAGCCAAAATATCGATGTCACATACATTTAGTATCTTCCAACATGAACACCAACTTCTATAGCAACTGATATTTGTTCCAAGGAACCTGAAGATCGACCTTACATTGACAACCTCGACCAGCTAGATTATAATATGGTGCTTCGATGTCTTTAATTTTGTTTGGAAAGTTTAGTACTCTGAGACACAAAAAATTAAAGCGTAAAAATTGCTGCAGAATTATTTGGAATGGACAATGCATGACTGCATGAGTAACTATCTGATTCTCACGTAATTAATTGAGACAACCTGTTCCGGTCATCAACAGATTTCAGAAGCTGTCTTTTTCTTTCTTTTAATATGTTATCCTTCAGACCAAAATTTATCTTCTTGTCACTCCTGGCTTCATCTGATCTCTGTCTTTCACTTAAATACGAAGACACACACTGTTGCAATCTGTTTTCATTTATCAAGAAAGTTCAACTTGTTCTCTGCGTCTTTTAATATGTTATCCTTAAACCAAATTGCCCATCTGCCTCCTCCAATCCTTTAATTGAGTACTAGATCATGATCAACTGGTTTAACGAGAACGTTAAATAATATTTCGAGAAACCCTTTATGCAGCGAATACTGCCAGTTTTAGTCACATGAGCATATGAAAAAGTTACAAATTATGAGTGGCAGACGCGAGAGGATGGTGTCATAGTTGATTGGAATTGGTCGATGGTAAGCGCAAGGAACAACCTGCATGTCAATTCTCATATTATCTCTGCAGACTGTTCTCGATTGACACTAAATTCAAGTTTGTAAAATTTGGAAGGTAATAATTAATTTTTGACTGCATGCATGGGACCTGCATGGGAAAAATGAACTCTAGAATCCTAGATCTCCAAGAACTTGACGACAGGTGAATTCCTATACATGTTGTAACAGTACTAACACTGATTTTATGGTTGGGACCCCCCGGGCCTTAGCCTTTCACCACTCTCTTTATGCCGATGTGACACTTGCTACAGACAGAGAAAGCGGACCACGCAATAAGCATGCATGCCAATTAATACCCCAGCAACATGAAATATATATCATGTCATGAAGCAAAAAACGAAAATTGCAATAGGGAAATATCGAAGTGAGGAAATGGACATTGTATCTCACTCGTGTAATATTTCGGGAGAATTGTTTCCATCAAACTCATTTTTATCAAGCTTAGTCATGATGAATCGCCGAAGATATTATATATATATGCCTTTGTACAAACATAAAATATGCCGAAGAACGGCAACATCAAAAGAACGGCATCTAATTTTAAGTTGGCTTGAATGTCTTATTCACACTTTTTTTGCACCTGATTTACTACTCTATAATTAGTACAACTGCATCTTTACAGTACGCCGAAGAGTTCCTAGTAAATTGGCTAGATTGGGATCGTTTTATCTTCAAATCTATATTTGTGGTGAGATTCTAGGATTCATAGATTAATGTAAAAGGTACTCATTATTGCATACATGCTTGGCAGGAGGCTACCAAACTTCAATGATTGATGAGTAATTAGCATAGTACGTAATAATGCACCAACGTCATTAATAGGATTGCAACCAATAAGAAGGCTGTATATCATGTATATAGAGAATATACAATCCCTGGCTTTTTTTTTTTTTTTCTCTACCTTTTAACAAAGCTAACACTTATAATTGAAGTTACATTTGAAATTCTAATTAAACATTGACAGAAAGAGAGAGATCAAGCCCCGGCCTCGTGTCGCACCAAGCCGATCGAGCCTCCGCTCCTTTGTGTGGCCACTGTTTGAGATTTCTAAAAGCATATATGTCAGTGTGCATCCCAGAAACTTCTTTCTCCACCGTTCGACGGGAGTACATTAATTCGTGCTCTATCAAAATTTCATAAAGCCTGGATATATATATTTATATTTCATGAATTACCTGATCTTCATCATGCTGCAGTCCCTATTTCGTGAAGGGGAACCATTCCACTTAATTGTCTTAATGGCCTTTTGTGATGTTGGAACCCATGCAAATGCTGCAATAATTTTCAGCTAAATTTTCGTTTCCAAACATACAATTCTCATGATTTGAATGATGAGACAGATTTGGTGATCTAAAAGTGTACGTACGTGCTGTCAATTATATGAAGATTCCACCCACCAAAATGTTGGGCACCGACGAATTTAATTAAGCTACGATATATAGGATGCGGTCCACTCGTACCATATATGCATGCATCTAGACAGCAGCTTGTACGTTGAGGATATAATTTCTAACTTGCATATACCGGCATTAGACTAATTCAAAACGTAATATATATATATAGACCCCTATATATTAATAAAAGTTTAGAAATATTTTACTCTTTAAGTATTAATTGGTTATAAATAATTGACTTAATGTGCAAGATATGCCAAATGATGTAATTGGTGACGATAATTACATTCCAACTCTCTCCAGCAATCCAATTTCGACACAAATTTTCACATAGCATCACCATATAATAAACATTTTGGAAAAAGACACTTTTGGGATATTATAATATAATCAAATAAAAATTTTATTTATTTACTTACAATTTATCATTTCCTTAGTATAATATATTAATTTTGTAAAATCAGCATTTTTTTTAAAAATTTAAATTGATGATAAAAAAGTAAATTTTATTATTTAATTTGTATCTTAACAAATTTTAAATGACTTTGTTTAAGTTATGAATTCATATGATTAATAAATTTAGAATTGTGAAGAATAAATATTTTTCAACGTAAAAATATAGTGAAAAATTACTTTTGTCTTAAAAAAAGAAGAAGAAAATTAGCCTCAAAGTTGAAGTCTTCCACGTCCCAAAAAGGCCGGAGCTGTGCTTGAGGAAACTTGAAACAGACGCGCCTGGAATCAGGAGAGATTCCGAGCATGAACGTGAATCCTTTATTCAAAGATTCCTCTCGACCAAGTCTACTCGACGCCGTAACGGACCTTCTTCATTACGCATGTCCTCGTCAGCTCCGACTATTGAGGTACCTTTTACTGTGTCAAGGCCACGCCATCGTGACTTTCCTCGTTATGACTGGTGGGGAGTACTGGGGCCCATCCTTTAATTGATTTCGGACGGTACCAAAGGGCCCGATTTGGAACGTTGTTGTTTGTCTTGTCAAAAAGTATGTCACCACGTCAGAATGTAACATCAATGATTCGGAGGCTTAGGCCCGTTAAATATTTAGCTGAGTTTAGATATTTAGTCCAGATAACTTAATTTTTTTTATAAATAATAATGCATTGAAATGAATTAAATTTTATAAGATTTATTTAAGATGAATTTAAATATTAATATGAGTTTAGTTATATTTATAAAAAATTAAAAATTATTATAAATTTTGTATATAAAAAACATATTGAATTAAAAAAATTATGAGTCTTACCTGTAAAAAATTTTGAGTTAAAATAAATTTAATAATTTAAAAATTAAATATTTAAATATTAAACTCAATTTAAATTAAATTAAATTCATCTCAGTTAAATTTATATCTCAAATGGAGCCTAAGTGTGACGCTCCCAAATTTCGTTTGGGATCGGACGGACATTTGAAGCGTCGAGACATGCAACACAAGATTACATGGTCCCGTTCATGACATATAAGATGCAATGTTCTTAAGATGCATCTAACATTATGCAATATTCGCAGCGGATAAATTTTTTATTTAGCAATACTATACACCAAATTGAAAATATCTCAAATGCTTAAAACATACTTCATATATAAAGACTCATTGAACAACTAAGATCATAACACTAGTCCAAAATGTTTATGATCCAAAAAGTACTGGAGATACAACTCCATCGTACAAGTAGTAATTTACATTAACTACTATATTAATATTGACGTCGCATCGTCGCTCAGTCAATTGTGTCTAGTTGGTCAGCTCCTGATTCTCCTTCAGGTCCTGTAACAAGATCTACCATTCCGGGGGAATGGTAGTTGGGACTACCAAAGTGAGATTTGATTACAAATCTCAGTAAGTTAACAAAAAAAACTTTCACACAGGCTAATGATGCATGGATGACAGTAAAAACATGAATGCATAATCAAATTCATAAGTAATTAAAGCATAACTTGACGTACAACATAGCATAACTGACATAACTTAAATTGAAACATGAACTGAACTTGACTTGACATGAACTTGATCTGAAACTTGACGTAGCATGAATTTGCTCTGAAAATTGACTTAACATGAACATGATATGAAACTTGACTTATCATGAACTTGTTCTGAAACTTGACTTAACATGAAAAATACATACTCCATAGTTGTTGTGGCCCCATATATTCTACACAAACTTGACTTAACATGAAAAATACATACTCCACAGTTTTTGTGGCACCATGTATTTTACGTGTAAATACATACTCCACAGTTGTTGTGGTCTCATGTATTCTACACAAACTCAATATGAAACGTGACTGGAATACGAAATGACTGAAACTCTGACGTAACATAACGTGACTTAAACATAACTTGAAAGACATCATCAACTTGAGATAGAAACATTTCGTAACATAGCATAACATATAATAGACAACATATTTAACATGACATATTTGCAACAATGAATATTACATTACTTGACATACATATAATAGATGGCATACTTAGCATGAGGTACTTGTAATGTACAACAATATATGACAGAACATATTATGTAACAAATAAAATCTGATGACAAAATAAATTCTGTATAACAGACAATTACGTGATAACTTGGCATGGCAAGACATATATGATAACACACATACATACACTGTAGTTCCTTTACTTAGCACACATACACAGTAGACTGCTAGTAAGTTAAAAGCTAATTTACCTCGATCTCTGCGTTTCTTATAAAACTTCAAGCGCGATCACGAGGAACTGTAATTAGTGATTCTAAAAGTTAGCACTAAATCACTAATAACTTGAAATATGGAAAATACTAACTTAAAAAGTAAAATTTTCATTTTACTCTCTACATGTAGGAAAATGACCGTTTTACATATAACTTAAGGATTTTGCATGCTAACTCCAAAAGTCATCAAAATTAACATGCCTCATGTAAATTTTATCCTCAACTCAAATATCAATTTAGAAAAATTTAAAACTAATCACAACTATTAAAACTCCATAGGGCCGAAATTCCCATATGCTATTTCCATTGATTTTTGTTTCCAATTTGTTTTGATCAACCTTTTGATCTATAACTTATAAATATGTGATTTTCAAACCAAATCATCACATAGTTTAAAAAAATGTCTTAAAACATATATAAGCTTCTAATTCAAGATCACATGGTTAAAAATTAACCAAAACATAAATTTAGCCAAGAACATCCACACTTTGGCTTATTTGAATATCTCTTTGCATAAAATTTCATATCTTTGAAACTGTTGCCCAGATGACTAACACAAGAGGGGGGTGAATTGAGTTGTATTAAAAAAATAACAATTATAAATCAAATATATAATATAAAATATAAACAAAATATGAAATAACAATAAATATAAAGAGTAAGGGTAAGAGAGAAGAAAACTCAGTATGTTAACGAGGTTCGGCCCCACTGCCTACGTTCTCACCTCAAGCTACCCCTTGAGGATTCCTAAATTCACTATTCAATCTCTTTCAGGTGGAGATAGAAACCTATTACACCTTTGAACAACACCGCTACAAAGGATCCATGTAGAACACCCTCTACACTTGCAATCACCTTACACGTGGTGATTCAACTATTCCCCGTGTAGAATACTTTCTACACATACAAGGGTTATACACACATTTTTTCTGATACAATAGCTGATAGTGGGTAGGTTATCAGAAAACACTCCTCAATAAGTAAAATAAGAACAATACAGCGCAAACTATATCTCTCAAAATGAACAATGATTAAGGCTCAATGCTTAGAGAAGAGAGAATGAAATCTTTAAATGAATGTTGTATGCTCTTGGTGTTGTGAATGTGAAGCTCTCAAATGATCTATTTATAGGCATATGAGACTTCATATTCAAATTTAAAAAGATTCACATGTCAAAGACAACATCATTCATTTTTTCAAAAAATTCAAATAAAAGGTTCTTCTTTTTCAATTGTCAAAGACAACATCATTCACTTTTTAAAAAAATCAAACCTAATCTTTTACTTTTGGCATATGACAAAATGAACACACTTTCCTTTTCAAAAAATTCAAACCTAATCTTTTACTTTTTGCATATGACAAAATGAGCACACTTTACTTTTCAAAATTTTCAAACAAAATCATCTACCTTTTGTATAAGTCCAAAAAAGTATCAATCACTTTTGAAAATATTCAAATAAAACATGCACATGTGAAAGATGACAATCAATCATCTTTAATATTTTCAAAGTTCAATCCTTTAATCAAGGCATGCACATGTAAAAGATGACAATCAATCATCTTTCAAAATTTTCAAATTTAATTTTCAAAAAAATTCATGCACATGTGAAAAATGTATTTTAATGCTTTATGATAAAATATTAATTTTGAGCATTAATCCTAATTTTGAATTTTGAAAAGATTTACAACATTACTCTATAATTTTAATGTGAATTTGTTCCCTTCTTGCTCATGCTTGTTTCCTTGATGTGCTTGACTCCATTGTGTAGACAACTTAAGCTTGAGACTTCTTTATTCTTTGAATTCATTTGTTATCATCAAAATCCATGTGTAAATATATAATTACACAAAACTTGAAATCTTGAGTTCAACAGAAACTAACATCAAATATCTTCAAAATAATAATATAAAATGTATATAATATGCTTAGGATCCTCCAATAAAATTATCAAAGTCATTGTAATAGGTTTAGACCACTAAAGAGTTCAACTTTCTCAAAACAGAAACTGTTTTTCCTCTTCCAGTTTCTAAGTTTCTAAATCAAGAAAATCTTTCATCAAAACCTTTAGTCATGCAAACATCCTCAACCAATAATCATAAACACATGTTAACAATACTCCATAAAAATTTCGGACCAATATCTATCCATTAGCTTGGTCAAAAACTCTAAACTATAACATATTCTCCAGTTTATCTCCTAGAATGATATTTTTATAGTTTACACAATATTTTACTGACCAAATGATCTTCAAATGGGACAAATAAGATATCCACGTAAACTAGACTGAAAAAAGAACAACTTATATGAAGTAGATTTTATGATAAAACACTTACAAAAGCTTTGAAATGGGTATGTAAAAGAACTCTTAAAAACTCTCCGAGAGAGAGTGTTTGGTATTCTTTTAATAGAAAGTGTAAATGAGATAATTTCGTGAGGGGTGGCTGGAGATACTTATGGAAGAGATATAGAAGAGGATGAGGCTAGAGTGAGAGTTGAGTGTAGGTTTCTCCTATCAAAAAATATCTATAAAAATCAGCTCAAGATATTTCTATCCAATAATATCTACAAAAATCAGCTTAAAATATTTTTATCTAATAATATCTACAAAAATCAGCTCAAGATATTTTTTACCCAATAATATCTACGAAATTAGCTTAAAATATTTTTATCCAATAATATTTACAAAAATTAGTTCAATATATTTTTATCCAATAATATCTACAGTTTTGAATAGACATTTCGCTTTAAATTATGAAAAAATGTTATTGCGCCATAAGACCTTAAATAACCCTCCGAGTCTAATGGCACAAACTATAATACATTTTGACACTTCTAACTATTTCCAATAATCAAAAACACACTTCTGATACCATAATAAATAATAACACTAATTATGTAGTTCGACAAAAACCTATACAATTAATGAATTTGTGAAAAATTATGAGATCTTCACGAGATTCCTAAAACTAATAGAAATTTCATAATTGAATTTCTAGCAGGCTGTTACACTAAGGCTCTATTTAATTTTTTTAATTTATTTAATTTAATTATTATAATTTTTTAAAATTTTAATATAAAATATAATAAATAATTTAATTTTTTAAAATTTTAAAATAATAATAATATTAACCAAAAAAATAATAATAACCTTCTCACTATTTTTCTACAATCTATCACTACCAAAGTTTTAAAATTCGTTCCGTTCCGGCCGGAATGGCCGGAATTTTTCGTGCCGGAACAGTGACCGGAATGGGATAGGTATCTGTTCCGTTCCGGGTCAAATTCCGGCCGTTCCGGTCAATTCCGGCCGGAATTCCGGTATTCCGGTCCCGAAAAAAAAAAAAATCTTTTAAATAAGTTAAAAAATAATGAATAAAATTGTACTTTAAGAATTCAAATACCCCTTTCCGTGCATTAGAAGTATTGTTACTTTTAATAATTTTTCTATTCTTTAATTTTTTTCCTTTATTTTTATGTTTTAACTCAAGTTTGTAAATTTTTTCAATATATATTCATTTTATAAATCTTTAATTCTTCTATATATATACACATATACATATCATACATTTATATATATATATGTATTTATTTTATTAATTATTAGTTTATATATACATATAAATATTTATATATAATATATAATTAATTCCAAAACGGTATATCGAAATATATCGGTATCAAAATATTCCATTCCAGTACCTCAATCGAAATGTTCTCCGAAACGGATTTCAAAACTTTGATCGCTACCCTCGATAGAAAAAATGACGGTACAATCAGTGCGTTTTAGCCACCTCGGATGCACGAGGCAAAGCTTTGTCTTCTCTGAAAATGACGAGTAACGGTGGGCCCTTTCCCGAAACACGACATCAGTAGAAGCTTAAAAGCTTTTGTATTTTTTTGAACAAAATTAAAAAATAAAATAAAATAATAAAAGAGTAAGAAAATAATAGTAAATCTATCATTATTTTTTGAAGAGTAAGTAACCTGCAACGTCCACAGATATAGGTCACGGTAGCCACTGAACAGGTAAAATTATTTCATATATATATATATATATTTTGAAAAAAAATTCACAATATTATTTAAAAATATTTTTTAATTACTAAATAAATAAAAAAAATACATCGGTAACCTCTCTCTATGATAAAGCATTATCCTTTGAAAAAATTATTAGCACAATTAATTCTTCCGTGAATTGAATCCCACGATAATATATATATATATATATTAGTATTTTAATATTTTAAATACAATAAATTTTATAATAAATCTTGCAAACAGTACAATTTTTTTTTTGGGTTCTGGTCCAACTTTCTTTCTTACGCACAAACGATCTGGATTTGAGATACTTTATAACAGATTATTCAATTTATAAGTCATATATTTTGAGATCCAAGTTTGCCTTTTCATTGTGCAAAATATCTAAGGGTTAGTTTATAACGAATCCTCTTATTTATAAGAGTTAGTTTGGATTTAGAGATGAGAAGTGATGATTTTAAATGAAAGTTGAATAAAATATTATTATTATAATTTTAGAATTTGAAAATATTTTTATTATATTCTATGTGAAAATTTAAAAAAATTATAATTATAAGATGAGATAAAATAAAATACTTTTTAAAACTAAATGAAACCTAAGTCTGTCGTACTTTGTGTTTAATCTAGGTGAAGTAACGCTGATTTTCATTTATCTTTGTTTGTTTATGTAATCATTGTGCAAATGTGGTCACCATGGTCCATAGAGTTAGACAGCCATTGTTCAAATGATCATCATGGGTTTGCTTTTGCTTCCCATAAATCTTTAATTGTTTAAAACATAGTTCAAGAGATCGAAATCCTTAATTAAAACTTTATTTTCTAATGGGTGCATGTGAGAAAGACTAACACATTTTTTTTCTTAATTTTGTGTATATTTATGGGCCATATTTTGCATTGAAAATGATGTTTTAATTTAGAGGTAGATAGAAAAGTACCATCAAATTGTAGTTAGGTGGGGGCAATTTTTTTGAATATTTAAATATCGAAATAATAATATTAATTAATTATACAGGTACTAACATGTTTTCATAAAGGTAGCTAGCTAGGATTGGTTTGGTATCACCTGAATGTTTGGTTGGCCCTCTAGTCGAGGTTGAGATCAAATCCCCTATCGACCTTTTAACAACTATGTATTATATATATTTTCAATTAATATTAAATAATGGTGCGAAAGTGACAATAAATAAAATAATTATTTTACGAAATAAAAGTTAAACAAATATGACCTTTCTTCTTTACTAAAATTTAAATACACAATATATAACATGTGGACACTATAAATTATAAGTGTCGTGTCATGAACAGATCGCAAGCTAGCTAGGAAAGATCTACATGATGATCATATAATTAATACTCTGTCATTGTAATTAAAAACATATATAATTAATTAAGGTGATGAATTGTGTACGCTAGTACTCCATATATTGAAGATTTATTAATTATATATATATAATTGAGCCGTACGTAGGGCCCGGGAGTCAATGTGCATGGTCCCCTTGATTGTTCATGAAATCGATCTCTACTTTTTATATTGAGATTGATAATTAACATAAACCATGTCTTCACTAGTATTATTAACTTCTTCTTTTTCATTCTCTGATCATTTATCTGTTTAATTTGATCGTTTTTATAATATAGTTTTATTTTAGTTTTTAAACTATATTCTTATTTATCAGTTTTATATTTTTTAGAATTAATAATAATATTATACCTGCATTTCATTGGTCACTACAAGAAAAACAAGTAATTACGATTAATTTATAGTAACGAAAAGATTATTAAAAATTAAAATTGGTTGTTAATAGTTTTTTCGTTACTATTTTAGTTGCTAATAGTCTTTTCATTACTATAAATTAGTCGTAATTGTCTATTTTTCTTGTATTGAGTTTAGAAATTTATTAATCAAATATATAGATGTTGAGAAATTATGGTAATGTGGGGAGCTGTTAAAGACGTGACTGAAGTATATATTTAATCAAGGAAAAAATAAAATTATTGGTTCTATTTTTCTTTGAAGTGACGGCCGGCCAATATCAACACAATGGGCTATATATTATAATTTTTAATTAATTTCCTAGTGACTTGATTAACAATATATATATACGTGACTTAATTAATGCACGCTGGCCTAGCTATAGGCTATAAATTAATTATGATAAGCTAATAATGCAATATGTGAGGTTAAAATGTCTAATAATCGAGACACGAACGTAGTACGTACGTGATGACATCTCAATAAAGTTGAACGAACACTGTGTTTGTATTAATTAAATATTACTATCGGATTGTCAAATTAATTGATGTGGAATCAGCATATTACATATATATTTTTTCATTTCTCACAGAGCGCGCGCTGTGTACGTATGATGTATCAGCTGGCCTTTCGTGATCGATCGATATCATGGGTTCGGGTTTTTCAAATCTTTTTTAAGGAATGAAAGAAAAAAAATACTATATATACATATACGTACAAGTAAAGAATACTTGATCATATACGGCTAGAATTATTCAGCACCGCCCTTTTTGAAATTGTCAAGAGCTATGCAGCTAGCTAGGCTTTAGGCTATGTCCAAACATTGAAAATCTTGATCTTAGTTTAAAGATCAGTGAAACAACGAGGAAACAGCATTAATTAAGTTCATCTCCCCTCGAGATCTTGAAGTCAAATTTGAAGTTACCAAGTAAAGGAGTTGAACAACTTTTAAATTAGAATCCAAATAAATTTTTTTATTTCTTGCAACCTAGCTCGTAATTCATACTCATAAGTTACTTTTTCCTTGTATCATTCTCGAGTCAATTAAAAATAAATAAATAATATTTATAGTCGTGATTAAATAAATAGTATATTAGTGCTTATAATTTTTTTTAAAAAGTGATTAAATATAAAATTTATATAAAAAAATTAATTTTTTAATAATAAACTTCACTATTTTTAAAAATTATTATGCGACGCTTACGCATTTCAACACAATATGTAACATTATTCTAAATAAACGACATTAACGTATGACCATATACTACAATATTAACCTTAGCTTTTTATTCATGAATAATATTTTTATTGCAAAAGAGTCACTTTAATTGCAAATGGATTAATGAGTTAATTGGATCAAAATTCTTTCAAGCACTTATTGGGATTCAAGAGGGTTTCAAATAGGAAAATTATAAACATATGAAGTAAGTTATACAACATTTAATCTTGTCTACAAAATTTACACCGATCGACAACGATAGATCATTATAAGACTTATTTTATACGTCTATTTCTTTTTCAATCAAGATCTTTGAATTCGCATTCGAGAAGACTTTTTTCCAGTCTGCCAACCATAGGAATATTTAATACCGATCATATTTAATTCACAGCATGCACTTTCCAATATGATCACGTGGAAATAATAGTTTTAGTCCACCTTCGCGGAAATACTATATGATATAAATGCTTGAAAGTTAAGTAATCCAATTGGCTTAGTTTTCTTATGCACATTGCTCAAGCTAGCTAAAAGCGTGGCATTACTAGTCAAAAAGTGCATGATTTCCAAAGAAATGGTGCATTAATACATAATATAACGTGTTAATTTGATCTAATTAGCCTATTTTTCGGTTGTAATGAATTCTTAATTTGTTGCATGTTCTTGGGTTTCGGATGTGGAGCTTAGAAGGAGAGGTAGTAGCAAAATCACTTTATGATCAATCCATTTTTTTTTAATAATTCAAATGCACTATATATAAATATTTAATCCCCACGTTTACAATATTGTTAATATGAATCAACATTTGACTAAAAAAGGTTTAATTTTTTTTAAAAAAAAAAAGTGTAGAAAATTATTACTTGGGAGTGGGGACCTGCCTACATCGATCTACGACTTTACGTGTAATATATATTGCTTGACAACATATATTTCATGTTAATACTAGTGCATGCATGTTCACATATTCATGGCTGGCTGAATTAATGTACTCCAACTAATTAAATTTAACCAATAACCATTGACCTTTCTGATTTCTTTTTAGTAATGGATCAATCCCCGAATCTTACATTATTATAATTAATAACTGTCTATGACGAAAGCTCTTAGGATACCTTTTTTTTTTTTTTTAAATAGTTGAACCCAAGAAGAAAAACTTTGTGCTACTTAATATAGGGCTTTTTTGAATAGTAACTCTATAATAATTAAAATAGTAAAAAAAAAAAAATCAGATCGTCAATATCAATATCGATTGAGTTAGAGTTGCTTTTAGTTAAAATGTCTTGCTAGCTAGGTAAGCTTAGTTGCATTTGAGTATTGAGATAATCTCAAATATTTTATGAATAGTAGAGAAAAAATAGTGAAAAAGTAATAATAAAATATTGAATAGTAATACAAAATAGGTGAAAAGTAATGATAAAATAATGAATAGTAATGGAGTATGCTGAGAATACTCCACTATCCAAACTGGCCGAATCAATCGATTGATTACTTTAATAACTATGTATAAATAGAGGACATGTGTCCCATAACAAGATATAAGGTCTTTCGACTACTCAATCAAATGTTTTTCTTAAACTAAGCTGATCACTTAATAAACCTTGCAAATTAGTAAAATAAATCCTAGAGCAAAGGGAGAGGGGGGGTCAAATTTCCAACTCTTGATACTCTTTTCAATCTGGATGTGGAGTGCAATCTTCTTCCAATAATTCAAACTTTTATAGCCAAGAAATGATCGAGTTCGTGTTCATGATCAGCATTAATCTGTTACAGGGATATACCTAAAGATGTCTATATCATTGCAATGTAGGAAACACCTCAGTCTCACATCGGCACCATATCATCTTAATGTGTCACATTTGTCAATATGGATAAACTAAACTATCCAACATCATGCAATGTCTATGTGGAAATAACACAACCTTGGGTGAATCCACATGAAAATTACATGATCCAGATTCATGCACTCTTCACAAATCAATCATTATAGATCAGGACAAATATATATAGTCTGAATATATATGCAGAAGAAGCCACATGAGTTCTGCATGAAAGTGATTGAAGGGCTGCTTCTATATATAATATCCAAATCTCTAGAAAGTGTATGCATGCACCCTTATCACTTGCCTATTAATATACTATATATAGCACAATAGATCACAATGGTGTTCACAACCAATGTACCACATTAACCCTTCACCCAGTAATTCCATTAATGGCTATACTGCATGCCTTCTGATCAACTTATGGAAAGGTGGCTTGTCATGGTCTGTCGTTTTTATTATTCAAATATCTTCATTAATAACACATTAGAGATTTCTTTTGTTATTTTTTTGTTCTAGACAATCTTTCAACAAGGCACTATATATAGTCTCATAAGGGCAACGAACCTTGTGTTGAACCCGTAATTTTATGATATATTACAATATGCAGTTATGTAAAAGTTGCGCATTCTTATAAAGAAGTGTCAGATTTATTATTTAAAATTTATTTTTCGACCATTAGTCGCTCAATAACTATCATTTTTCTCCGAACAAAACATCCACCAAACAATCAATTTCTATGGACAAAAGATCTAAAGCAACACGGCAACCTTGAGATGATGGAGCACGTAGTACTCGGTGCTAGTACAGTAGTACTACTCGCACTCATAAATTAGAAGATTCCATCATCGAGATCGCCGAGAAACATCCAACCAAACAGCCAACCGTTGGTGGACCCCACGGGCCACTTCTGCCTCCATCCTTTTCTCCCGAAATCGAATACCAATCTGTACACAAAATAGATCCCATTTTTCGAAAACTTAAAAAAATAAAAACAAAATAAAACAACGATTTTGCCAGCTCGGATCGTGGGCAACGTGACCTATCCCGCACGAGATTCCCGCGTCTCCAGCCGTAAAAAGGCACAACCGAACCAAAACCAACCGTTTTTACGAGCTACTCTACGCCGTTTTCGCACGTGACTTCCTCCCCCGCCTCACCATCTTCCCCCAAGTGGACCTCTTCTCTTCCTTAAAATGTTTTCCTCTCTCTGATCCCTTATGTTATGGTTGGTAGAAAGGAAAATCCAGGAGGAAAAAATGTTTACATTTTTCTTATTTATTTTCCCGTCACCGACGACTGCCAGCTGTGCGCATGAAAGCGACGCGAGCGTGAAATCCGTCCGTCCTTGGGTGGAGGGCCCTGGCTGACACGTGGCCACGTCACACAGATATGATCACAGGTGCCGTCATTTAAATGCTTCTCAGGGGGTGAAAAAAAACAAGGAAGTAAAATATTATAAACCTAATTGATTTAAATAAAATTGCAGGATGAGAGATATGATATGGTAAATAATGTATATAGCGGTCGTGTTTCCCAATTCAACAACCAAGTTACCTTGTTAAGCACGCCTTTTTATTGGCCATAGACGCACTATAAATACTCGAGCTTCTCGGCATTCCATTCCTTCCTTTCCTTTTAACTGTTATATACGTACAATATCACAGTTTTCATCTCTCTCTGTAACATTCTAGGGCTTTCGGGTGCATTTCATTTTGTCGGAGTTTTTATGGCTATGTTTGATCCCCTTGGATCTTAGTTTTGGTGCGGACTATTGGTTTTCGTTGGCGTACGTCAGATTTTAAGTGTGCTTTCGTTTCAGGTTTTCGATCTGGACGTGTTTGGTTGATAGGACAAAGAGACCATTATGTTTCTAATTAGCTCTTGAATCCAGGTACCTTTTTCCACGATTTTCTTTTCCTATTCCTGCAAAAACAATCCAGATTTTTCACGTGATTTTAACGTAAATGAAATGCTGTTGGGATTTATATCGTGAAATTCACGACCTTTTCATGTCTTCCTATTTGTTAGCTGGATCTTTACCCCTTTCATACGGTATCCAGCCCATGAACGCCGATGGTTTTGGGTCTATTAATTCTTCCATTTTTCTGTTTATCCTATTAACATGTAGACACGGGGCTGTATATATTACAGAAACTGATTTGACAGCTCGTCTGTTTATTTTCCTTAGTACAATTCTTGCTCTGTCGGTCGCTCATGTAAGTAAGGGGCCGGATCATAAATCTTTTGGAAGTTTTGGCAATGTGTCCAAATCACTTTCCCGTTAAATCTAACCAGCAAGAAGAGGAAAAAAAAAAAAAAACGAAAGAAAGGAGGCTACAGCATTTGTTTGAGAAAGACTTCGTGTTGTTTAGGTTCCAGTTTTCCAGGCATTGACTCGGTGGTGGTTGTGATGCCTGAATAAGAATAACATAGCTTAATTTTGTGATTTCAGCTCTGTTTCCAGATCTCTCTCTCTCTCTCTCTCTCTCTCTCTCTCTCTCTCTCTCTCTCTCTCTCTCTCTCTCTTTTTCTTTTCTATTTTTTCATGGTGGGGGTTTAAGGTTACGTTCATTTTGGTAGTTGTAGTGTCTTATCGATGCTGGGAAAATATTTTATTTTGTTTTTCCTTGTTTACACGATTCAAAAGTGATGTGGTAGATCTAAAAGAAAGCTTATTGTATGCTCAAATTTAAGCCCACGTAGGCTTATATATGCATATATACACACGTATATATAATATTACATATAAATAGAAAGGGAAATGCTTGTGTATGCCCTCTCCATTTGCCCCCTTAATTTTTTTTTTATTTTTATTTTTATAACTTAGTGATTAAGGAAGTGATTTTAAGTATATTGATATATATTTCTTTTTTAAAAAAATGTTTAAATATATTAAAAAATGTGAAAGAAAAAAAGAAAAAAAAAAAGAATGCAAAGGGCGACACACCCAACGGTAAACACTGGACAGCATAATAGCATCGCCCAAATAGAAATATGTATAGCTCCCCCGTAATTCAATTTTCATTTACATCCATTCCAAGTAAAGATACATCCAAGAAATGAAAGAACAAAATTTAGGCCTATTTAGATGTTGAATTGAGTTAAGTTCCTTATGAATAGTAGAGTTGAGATGCTTGAGTGAATTTTGTGAGCCTATCTAAAATGAATTTAGATGTATTAAGATATTAAGATGAGTTTAGTTATATTTATAGAAAGTTGAAAAATGTTGTGGATTCTGCTTGTAAATATGTGTTAAGTTGAAAAAAATTGTAGATTCCACATATAAAGAGATTTTGAATTAAGATGAGTTAAGTGTTTAAATGTTAGACTTAGTTTAAAATTAGACTGATTTGAATTAATTTCAATTCAATCCAAATTCTAAATAGAGCCTAAGAATTTGCACTGACTGAGGATTTGGATTTTGTGATGTTTGTAGACATACAAATGATATAATATATATTATAGATGCACCATTTGTTGGAAATATATTTTGAATGGCTAACCTTGAGATGTATCTTCGTTTATATTTTTCATAATAGCGTGATATTGTACCTAATATTTTGTTTTCGTCTCACAAAAATTGACAAAAACATTTTTTTTTTCCATGGTTTCATTTTTAATCCATTTTCTCAGTAAGAAAAAAGAGAGCTGGGCATTCATTAAATTTTTTGGTTGCTTTTTCTTTTTCTTTTTATTTCTAATTTTCTTCCATGAAATTAGTTGATAATTGCCTGGTTTAGATTGGGAGGTGATCTCACCTCATTTCAACTCATCTCGTTTCATTATTACAATTTTTTTAAATTTTTACACAAAATATAATAAACAATTCAACTTTTTCAAATCTCAATTCAACTTTTTTAAATCTCAAAATAATAATAACAATATTTTATTTAATTTTTATCTAAAACCATTTCATTTTATCTCATTTTCCAATACAAATCACGCAACCTAAGCCTCTAGGGAGAGGTCTCTTTAGATCTGACTTCTACAGTTTTCCTTGAAAAGTTTTAGTCAAAGTGATATTCCTTTTAAAATATTGCAAGGCCGGTAACAATCATTTTCCTTGGAAAATTCTTAAAGGGTTGCAATCCTTGTCAAATGTGAATAAAATGTAATTGTAAAAATGATATTTTTTTCCTTGGATGTTTCAGTGACAATTGAATGGTTCAAACTCGAAGGAGTAGTAACTATTTTACCAGAAAAGGTAATTAATTTGAGGTCTATTTATACATTCACTTCCACTTGCTTTTGTACTGCGTATACTGTTTTCGCTATCCATTAACCTTCTCCAATCGCCAAACTTTAGGTATGGTTATGTCCTAAGCTTAGTTATTTTGGTAGTTGACATCAAATTATGATCTAAAGCTAGCGATTCATTTGTATTTTGTGGTTGTATTATAGAACAATTCTTTTTTGGAGTTGCTTCAGTCTTCCACGATCAATTTGCTTTCTCATCGCTGGGGAATGCAGCATCTTATTCAAAGCTTCAACTTTCCTCTATAATTGTTGCTCCTGCATTTTTTTTGTTATTTTTAAATTGTGTTCTCTGACTCTTTCCCGTCCCACCTGAAACAATGTCAAAATATTTCATTTCCAATAACATTGGTTTTATAATCAGTTCTGGGTTCAGTCCTTTAGGAAGTGTTTTATGAAGCTCTAGTGCACTTGTAATAGGTAGCAAAATATATAGATCATAATATTTTGTTTCTTTCTTTTCTATGAATACCTCAGAAGTTATAATTTTGCTCACCCTTAATTAGTGGCCTCTTTTGATCAGTTTGCAGGTCGAATTTAGATAGATTTTCTGGATATTGGAAGCTCTATCAACCTTTCTCAAACATCTGAGTGCAAATTAAATGATGTTCAGTCCTCTGCTATAGATGCAGTGGAGCATTAGAAATGAGAAGGTACACTTGGTTTGAATATTTACCGTATTTCATTAGCAGTTTTTCCCCTTCGGTAGTAAATATTTCCGTTTATGGCGTACTGTTTCTATGTCATCAACAGTTTCCGGGAAGCTTATGCTTGATGGACTGCAAGCCCAGCAGCAGTGACAAGAAGACATTGAAGAGGTGGTTTTTCATAGACAAAAGGGTTGGGTAAACAAATCCTGGAATAAGGCGCTTGATTCTGCATTTTGGCTCACAGGCAATTTACATTGTACAAATTAACCCCTTTTCACTGACTCCCAAGTAATTTGAATCAATGGACCTGAAATCAAATCATTGTTCTCCGGTTTTAACCGATCCTGCACCAATAAACAAGTCCAGACTTGGCATCCCTTCTAGTTTGTTGCCTTACTCGCAGCAAGGAGCTTCGTTCTCCTCCAGTAAGTATGTAACTATTCCAAGGAAAAAGCCTGCAAAGCTTGATGATGTTCGATCTAATGGTTGGTTGGATGCCATGAAGTCCTCTTCTCCCCCTCGGAAAAAGCTAATAAAGGATCTCAGTGTTGAGGTTGCTTTAGATGATGCTGATATTGCTTATTGCTCCTGGATGGTATGCCTAGCTTTTTCTTTTAATTTAATTGTCCAGTGGTTTATTGTAAAAAACTAAGCATACTGACAAAATTCTTTTGCTGTTGGTTCTAAGACTTTATTTTCCCTTGTAATCTTATTGCAGCTGAAGTATCCATCAGCACTCAACTCTTTTGACCAAATTACAAATTATGCAAAGAACAAAAAGATCGCAATCTTTTCAGATTATGATGGTACTCTTTCTCCAATAGTAGATGACCCAGATCGTGCCCTTATGTCTAATGATGTAAGATTTTCAAGTCTTTTTGTTTTGCTTCTATGTAGCCTTTTTCTTTGTTTGCATTTTCCCGTCCTGATTTTTATGATAACAAAAAAATAAAAATAAAAATTTCAGATGCGTTCTGCTGTAAGAAATGTTGCAAAGTTTTTTCCGACAGCAATCATCAGCGGAAGAAGCCGTGATAAGGTAGCTAAGGATCTCGTTGAATAATCTGGAAGTGTTCTGTGCTTGCTTACGCACACACACGTGTGCTTGAGTGCGTGTGTGCATCATTCGGATGCCATTAGAGTCTGAACGATCACATCTTGCAGGTATATGAACTCGTAGGACTAACAGAACTCTGTTATGCTGGTAGTCATGGGATGGATATCATGGGCCCTCTCAGTCACACGGTATCTGATGGCCATCCAAATTGTATTAAATCTAATGACCAACAGGTAAGAGATGCTGAGATGGCACATCCTTTCATAACAGCACCTTTCTTCTCTTGAAGCTTTTACAGCTGCTCTGAATTGTTCTGTTAATCCTTTTTTTTCTCTCTGTTTTGGATTTGGCAGGGTAAGGAGGTAAATCTTTTCCAGCCGGCTAGGGAATTTTTACCCATGATTGACGAGGTCCACAATCCTCTCCAGCTCATATATCGATGTAGGTCTAATGTATCGAACATATTTTCTGATTCTTGGTTGTGCTTTATGCTAGGTTTTTAGAACCCTCGTTGAGAATACCAAGGGGATCAAAGGCGCAAAAGTTGAGAATCACAAGTTTTGTGCCTCTGTACATTACCGTAACGTAGATGAGAAGGTGATGATTGCTTTTGGTGCTCTGTTTCCAATTTTTTTTTCATACATGTATGATGAAATAACTCAAGATGCACAGTTTTTAAGATGCTTTATGGTTTTGTGACTTCAGAATTGGCCCACTATAGCACAATGCGTTCATGATATTCTAAAGGACTACCCTCGATTGCGGTTAACTCATGGGCGGAAGGTACTTTTTTCTATCTTTCCTGAACAGAACTGGTGTTAATATTCCCTCTTGAATTAAATTCATTTGGTTTTATACAAAGGCTCATTACCATTAATATGGTTAAGTTTTTAACAATTTAGACTCTTCATGTTAACAGAGATTTACTTGATTTTCCCCCTTGTTAGGTTTTAGAAGTCCGTCCTGTGATTGACTGGAACAAGGGAAAAGCAGTTGAATTTCTGCTTGAATCTCTTGGTATTGACTTCTCTCTTTTTATATATCTTTCTGATTATAAGCAGCAGCCAGCTAGAATTCTGGTTTTCTAATGTTTGGTTGTTGTTGCAGGGCTAAGTAATAGGAATGATGTGCTTCCAATCTATATTGGAGATGATAGTAGTGATGAAGATGCATTCAAGGTAGCACCATTGTGATTGAATTTGATAGGGGTTTGGAATGTTCATACGTTGTAAGCACAGATAATTGACAAAAATACTCGTATTTCACCAGGTGTTGCGGGAGGGTAATCGAGGATATGGAATACTGGTATCCTCTGTCCCTAAAGAAACCAATGCATTCTACTCTCTCAGGAACCCTGACGAGGTTTACAACTCAGATCTATATATATATGATTTTTCTGTAACTTGGATATTTTACTTTAGTTTTCAAATGATTGAAGAAACCCTTCAAAAAATATGCAGGTCATGAAATTCCTCAACTCCCTGGTGACATGGAAGCATGAAGCAGCTAAATGATCTACTTGTAGCGGTAGTCATTATTTCTGAATTTTATATTTCTTAATAAACCAAGGCTATTGGAGCAGCTGGCATTATTTAGTACCTGAATTGGCATACGAGTTTTTCCTTCTTTTCTTCTTTCTATAAGTATTGTAGCTGTATCTTTGTAAAGTCTTTTAGGCCAAAAGGGGTCTAATTGTATGCACATTTCAGTCCTATTTATTGAGTTGAATATTTTATATCCTTTTAAGGCAATGGTGACAATTGAATTTATTGTATAATTTCTTATATTTAAAGATTTGTTCTGTAAATTTCAATGCCTGATGATTACATATTTAGCTAGAAACTCGTATATTATTGAAGTGTTATGCTCTTAGAGATATCGTGCATATATTCTCAATTATTTGCGGTCATAAAAATCTTATTGCTGTTTGGAATTTTTTATATTCATATTTTAACATTTTTATATTTATAATGAATTTTATGATAAGAAAGTGCATGTACTAACATACCAGACTTTTAAACAATCCGCAAAACTCGACCAAAATAAGAAAACATGTGACAAGATGAGAGAAAACAGTTAACCCCCACTAAATTAAAAAAAATAAAAAAATAATATATGGTGTATGTACTTATGTTTATAATTTTTCTTTTGATGGGCTATGTAAAGTTAATAACCCTCTGCCCAGTGCCGATGCTGGATCAAGAAACTTATTTTTATAAAGAAGATTTGTCTATTTAAAAAGAAAGTTTGTCTATTTAAAACTTATTTTTCATCTAAATATAACGACATCAATTGCATTTATAAAAAATAAAAACAAAAGCAGTAATATTTTGTTAGTATTATTACATCACTTCCGCTTCAATATATATACACGAACGAGTCATCCATAGTCGCTCCCATCACTCTGAAAACTCCGAGTTCCAACTGAAACACAAAAATATGTCACTCTCCTTGCAAACTCCGCCCTTCTCGGCCCTCTCTTCCTCCTCCTCTCTCCAGGTATGTATGTATGTATGGATAAATGGGTGTGTATGTAAAAAGTATGCATTTGTGTATGAGGGAGTGAATTGATTTTGATGTCAGGGGAGTTTGAGGTTCTCAGCTAGATCAACTGCTTGTAATCTGGTTACACTCAAGCTTCAGAGGTCGTTTCCTCAAATTCGAGCTTCCTCTGGATTTTCGTCCTCTCTCGACACTGGTTATATATCTGGCATTTAGATAGATCCTGATGCAGTCTAAAATTTCAATTTTTTTTAACCGTATTTTATTTGAATTTTGACGCTGTTATTGCTCCTGTTGAGATAATTGCTGTTTTTTTTAGGTGCGAGAACTGAATTGGATGCAGTGTCTAGATTCAGCGAGATTGTTCCGGACACCGTCATTTTCGATGATTTCGAGAGGTTATCTATTCTTCTATCTTTTAATTTATTATTGTTATAATTTTCGTTAGCTGGATATGGAAGTATTATTTAAATTGACTCTCATTAATTAGAAAATATGGAAACCAAATGAATATGTTCATCCAAGCTCAGTGTAGCTCCACTTAGTGGAATTAATTGTTTCTTTTTAAGAACCGAGTAAAATAGGAAGCATATAACATATAATCCATTTACTTATTTATTTTTTGGAGCGACAGAATGATTAACTAGTGTTTTTGTTGATGGTTTTCTTAATAGGTTTCCTCCAACAGCGGCTACAGTTAGCTCCGCACTACTTTTGGGTATATGTAGCCTTCCAGACACCATATTCAGAGTAAGGATCCAGTCTCATCAGAAAGGGCAAAAGACTAGTTTATGATTTGCATATTGATATTGAAATAGCATATGGTGTTTTTATTCGTCAATTGATTAATCTTTTTATTTTTCAGAATGCTATTGAAATGTCTTTGGCGGATTCAGGGTGTTATGGGCTAGAAAACTCTGAGTTGAGATTGTTATGTTTCTTTAATAAGGTTGGGTTTCAAACGTCAAAATTATGAGATATGAATTTGATTGGTTAACTTGACAAAATGGTTTACAACAACTGATGGAAGTGTAGGCCTTGGTGAACGTTGGTGGTGACTTGGCAAAACTAGTCCCTGGTCGAGTTTCAACTGAAGTGGATGCACGTCTTGCTTATGACACACATGGCATTATCAGGAAGGTTGGTTACTTTAAGGTGTCATTGTTGATTCATTGTTTCAGTGAAAATTCTTTACTTTCATGTTTGAAACGGAGTATATAGTATGGTTATTGATTTTCAGTTTCCGTAAACTATTTATTGATTGATAATTCAGTCTCTTTCAAGGGAAAAATAGCTATTTTTTATGCGTTTGTTTTTCATAAGTAATTGGGTTGGATAATGGCAACCTAGATTTGTTCTATCCGTCATAATAGTAATCGGGTAGTGTTTTATTGCAGGTGCATGACTTGTTGCATTTGTACAACGAAATTAATGTACCTCCCGAACGATTACTGTTTAAAATTCCCTCAACTTGGCAAGTGAGTATTTGAGCAAGATAATTCTGTTTTTCACCTAGGAACCTTCCTTAAAGACTTGATTCATGGAAGCTACTGAATCTTTTCATCCTTTTGTTCTAATCACTTATTGGCTCTGTACACAGGGAATAGAGGCCTCAAGATTGCTGGAATCTGAAGGCATACAGACTCATTTGACTTTTGTATACAGGTACACACTGTGATGAGTACCAGTGCTAGTTTGAAACTCTAAAACAATGGGACAGTTTTATATTTTCTTTTATTTGGGACAGTTTTAAAATTGTGTCATGCAATTTGAATTAAGAAAACGTATTATACGCTACTATATTTTTATTAAATTTAACATATTTAAAGAGTGTTGCACCATGGTGAGGTACACTCAAGGTTATTTCTGGCTGGGGGTACCTATTTCTGAGGTTTATGGGGATTAAAATGTTTATTCTCAGAATATGATATTTCATATAAATCTTTCAGGCATGTAACAAAATCCATTAGGTTCAATTAAAGAATGGTTAATTCTCATGAATGATTTTGCCCTAGTCATTGGTTAAGTACATTGGCTTGTCTCAAGTTGCTTTGCTGTTATCTTTTGTGATACCCCCATTCTGATAAGTGTAGGTGGTATATTCCCACATTGTTTGATAATAAGAAATTCTTGCTCTTTATAATGTTCCAGTGGGGCTCCAATTACATCATTAACTAGTCTTTTTGGAATATATACCATGTGGCTTGGACCTTCCATTGAGGCGTTACAAATGGTATCAGATCTTATCTTAACTAGAAATGTGGGACTTGAGCTGTGCCACCTACGACGGACTAATACGAAGAGGATGTCGGGAATATAAGAAAGGAGATTGTGATACCCCTTTTTGATAAGGGTAGATGGTGTATTGGAAATGAGAAGTACTTGCTCTTTATAATATTTCAATAATGCTCCAATTGTACCATTGACTAGTTCTTTTGGAGTATAGGTCATGTAGCTTGGGCCTTCCATTTGGGCATTACATCCTTGGCATTCTTAGTTTATTAGATTTTCACATCTTGTGATGTATCTTAGTCATAGACGGTTTTGACCTGTTTTTCAGCTTTGCACAAGCCGCAGCAGCAGCCCAAGCTGGTGCTTCTGTTATTCAGATTTTTGTTGGCCGTATAAGGGTAATTTTTCATCTCTGTTGTGTATTGACATTTTCTGTGGAACCTTTAGTTTGGTCATTACAATGCATTCCTTGTCCTCCAGGATTGGGCACGCAACCATTCCAATGACCCCGAGATTGAATCTGCTATCAAAAGGGGAGAGGATCCAGGGTTGGCTTTGGTTAGTTAAACAACACTGATCTTCTGATGTGAAATTAATTTTGATATAGTCTTGTGTAGTTTACCAATCGAAAAAAACATGTTTACGAGTTTCAAATATTATATTAAAATCTGATAGTGTTGTTGATTGGGACTGCGGGCAAACTTGTCTTTTGACAGCCCTGGGAATTGGATTAGGCGGTAAGGGTTTGGAGAGATTTTAGATACAATTCTTACTTAAGAAAAAGAAAGAGACATTCTCATTGAGTTGTAGACCTTTCATTTTAGTAGTACATTTTTAATTTTGTATTTTGCCACCCTTATCCTGACTGTTCAACCAATGCTGTCAAGATGATTGAAATACTTTGTGGAATGCCATTTTTTTTTCCCACAAAAAGCTTATTTGGTTTGGATACCAAAACCATCTCAACTCATCTCATCTAATCATTACAACTTTCCCAAATTTCCAAATAAAATACAATAAACAATTCAACCTTTTCAAATCCCAAAATAAAAATAATATTAAAAAATAACATTCTAACAATATTTTATTCAACTTTCATCTTAACTCATTATCCGAACCACCTTTTACCCCCACTGATGGTATTATTTCCACCTCGGCTGTGTATGATACACCAGTCCGTTTCAATTGTTTACCAAATTCAAATGCCATTATGCCTTTCTCACTATTTCTATGCTTCTTGCCTTTTAATTAGTTATATGGCACCTTCAACTTGGACCGTATTGCACTCTTATGGTGTTGAGGGGCTGTAATTGGTTGGCAACCTTGGTGTTGCATGTGATCATAGTATCACACAACCAGATTTCGCTCCTTTTGGCCAAATTGGGATCTCAACTTCCGCTACCACATGCACATCTTCCAATACTTGTGTTTTAACGTTACAAATTTGTAATTGGAGGTGTAAATTGATTTGTAGGTAACGTTTTATTTCATCATATGTGGTTCCATAACTCAATGCATGATTCATATTTCATATCATCTTGGAAACAAATCTTAAAGCTCATTTCTTTCAGCATTGAAATAAAAATCTGGTAAGTTGGATAGATTTCTGGTGCTGTTTTTGATCACTCTAGTGACTTGGGTCTACACTTAACAGCCCACGAAGATCAAAATATTCCTAAATCAGACATTCGGCAATTTGCCCTTGCAGGTGTCAAAGGCTTATAATTACATTCACAAGAATGGATATAAATCAAAGTTGATGGCTGCAGCCGTTCGGAACAAGCAGGACTTATTCAGTCTCCTGGGGTAATCATATGACTCACCTTTTATCACATATATACCTGGCAATTCTTGAGAAGTTTTTTCAGAATAACTGCCGATGCTTATGTTTTTCTGTGCTCAGAGTTGACTACATCATTGCACCATTGAAGATATTGCAATCTCTCAAAGAGTCTGTTACTGCTCCTGATGAAAAGTACTCTTTCGTTAGGAGACTCTCTCCAGAGTCTGCTGCCAGCTACAATTTCAGTAAAGAAGAGGTCTGCTTTCTTTTCATATTCTTATCATGTATTCTCTTGAGCATCGGGATTTTCTGTGCTTGAACTGAAAAAAAAAAAAAAAAAAAAAAAAAAAAAAAGGAAATGTGGTGTCAAGGTCCTCTCCTTCAAAATATTATCATATATCTGCAATCACCATTGTCAGTGACACATCATTACCTTCCCCTTCAATGGGTAGCACAACCACTGTGAAGATTTCTTTCTCATTGGTTAGGTTGTTTAATATCCTTCTTGGGAAAACTTGACCAATTGATAGTTGCTATGCGACAACACCTTATTGATGGGTAAAAATCAATCCTGCACAGATTACTAAAACATTACTGCTGCTAGTGACTCCTACTTTGATTTCTCTAATTGCTCTTAAATGGTTAACTAATCCGCCGTTCATCTTCAGCTTGTGAAGTGGGACCAATTAAGCCTTGCATCAGCCATGGGACCGGCGGCTGTGGCACTTCTGGCTTCTGGACTAGACGGTTATATTGACCAAGCCAAGCGAGTGGAAGACTTATTTGGGAAGATTTGGCCTCCCCCAAATGTTTGAGGTGCTCCCCATCCCTTGCCATGCAGATCTATCTATTTTTTTCGAGAAAGTGATGTGAATTAGAGTGTTATCTTTTGCAACACCTGTTTCCAATCGTGGCTCTATCAATTTAGTCGTCGACATTCCCCCGTTAATTTCGACCTTGTTATAACCATCATATACTGCTACCATATTTGCCAGTCAATGAAGATCTGCTCGAGTGTTTTGTGCTCCATCCACTCCATCTCATCTCACCCTATCGATCGATTGCTACGCCATCCCAACTAATTTGACCGTCTAACAGTGCTGCTGCTCCATTCCGACTTAACTTGATTGCCTTATTCAAAAGGTGTGTGCAAAATTTTTATGATAAATAAAATCATAAATTTTACTCACAAAACAATAGGGATGGTCTAAGTAGAGCAGAACGTATACAAAATTATCATTTTTTCTTTTCATTTGACACTTTTTTTTTCTCGAAAACTGCATTCTTTAATCGACTGGTGATTTGAATTTAAGACTGCGTTTGGATATTAAGATGAGTATAGTCTTATTTATGAGAAATTAAAAAAAATTGTGAGTCTCACGTATAAATATGTGTTGAGTTGAAAAATGTTATAGGTCTCACGTGTAAGGAGGTTTTAAGTTAAAATAAGTTTAGTAACTTGATTTTCTAGACTGAACTAAATTGATCTTAAAATTTAAATATTATTTAAATATAAATATTTTTTTATTTTTTTATTTTTAATTTTTAAGTTTTTAATTTTTTTTCATCCAATAATTATCTAATCATTACAACTTTTTTAAACTTTCAAATAAAATATAAAAAATAATTCAATTTTTTCAAATCTCAAAACAAAAATTATATTAAAAAATTATATTTTAACATTCTTTTATTTTTATTTTTTTATTTAATTTTTTCTATCTCATTTTTTAAAATTCTTTAAAAAATTTAACTCAAATTATTTTATTATTTTTTATAAATTATCTCGTTATTAACTATAAATTTTTCATCTGTTACACCATGACTAATTCGTAGGCTTTAAATTTTGACTATTACTATTTTCATTTCTTTTGTTTATTCGTGATTGTTGTGGGGTTCCAAATTTATAGACTTTGAAATTGGAACAGATTGCAGAGGCCCCAGATACATGTCATCCGAAAATGACTTTGCCATCCACTCTTGCCCCCATTCTCTGCAGTCGACATCAATAGACAATAACACCCTTAAAAAGTGTCGAAGTTTGAGGAAGTCTTTGGTGAACTTATGTTCTGCTTGACTATTGAAGATTTTGGAATGAGAATTTTGAATTTTAAAATTAAATATTAAAATATTATATTTTAATATTATTATTATTTAAAGATTTAAAAAAATTAAGAAAAAGTTAAATTGTTTATTATATTTTGTATGGAAATTTAGAAAAGTTATAATGATGAGATGAAAATTTTGTATTTGAGATGAAAATTTTAAATGACCAAATAGTACCTTAGTGGAAAACCGAAAAAGAAAACATGTTACCTAGGGTGCAACCCAAGCTGATCAGACCGGGTTTATATCCGACCCGACTCAACACCTGATAACAATGCAACAACTTGATCCAAATTGACCCGTCAAAACAAAATTGGATCGAACCCGTATAACCCGCTGGTCTTTAAAAATAAAATTAAAATTAAAAAAAAAAAAAGAAAAAAGAAAAATGCTTAACTCTTTCTTCTTCATCGGTTCCAACCAATGCTCCTTTAAGTCAATTCACTCCCAAATCAATCAAGTCTCCACCCACACCCACACCCTTAGGTCCTTGTGCAGAACTGAGTCTCGACCACACCCATACCCTCGAGTCTAACCAGTTCTACTCTGCTGTGGTCCAGACTATCGACGCTCCGGTCTCGACCGTCTGGTCCTTGGTCCGACGATTCAACAAATCAATGCCACAAATCAATGTTGTACATCTCACAGGAAGCTTCGAATATCTTTCCCAAGAGTTAAGATGGCATGTAGTACAACAATCTCACACAAATCGTGGCCAGTCTGAATTTAAGAGACTACAACAAAGGGCATAAGAAATCCACCAGAGATTGAAATCGGGTAGAGATAGAAATTAAGAGAGAGAGTAACCTGTGATGGATTAGAGTATGAGCGAGTGGGGCAGATTTGGACCTCGTTATTGCAACTTGATCCGATGAACTTGACTTTTGTCGGGTGGGCCACTTTCGAGTCTTGCGAACGGATCAGCCCAAGACCATTTATGCACAGCCCTAGTGTTGCCACGTTCGGTGCTGGAGCACTTGCGTAGTGAAGAAGACATGTGGGCTTGTAACATTAAGCAGAAGGTAAGCTAACTAGTGGTGCTATCTGCATGGTGTGGGACAAGGGCCTTGCCCCGCTCTATGTGGGGGATGGCTTTTCAGTCCCACCCCCATGGGGCCAAAAAGCCATCTGTCCCACCCCCTGCCTAAGCCAATCCATTGGATCTAAAAAAATATTTTTGAGTCAAAAAAATTTTTTTTACTTAAATTATAATAGAATTTAAATTATAAATTAAAATTTATAAATACAAAAAAATAAAAAATAAACTCATTAGAGTTATATTTTGGATTGTCTTCGCCTCATAGGCCAACCTTTATATAAAGTCTGCCCCGCCCCGCACCGTGCGGATATCAACCCTAGTTCGAAGTACACTATAGGCAAGGGTTCAAATAGTGGGTCTAATGCAGCCTTTAGTAATATCGCAGTGTATGATGTTTTTGCAGGACATTACCTCTCCACTACTATCCAACCTTCATCTTCATGCAGTGAAAGCTTTTATGGATCCCTATATTCTAAATGTCTTCCAGCACATGACTCCAGAGTTGAGATTACAATAAGTCTGGTCACTACTCTGACCACACATCTCAGTCCCCCACCATTTATTTTATCGAAACATTTTAATAAGTTATAGTTTTCAAAATTTGGTGTGTTGATTTGATTTTTGTTGTATTATTAGTTGTTTTGATTTCTAACACTTATTTCGTGTTTGTTAATTTAAGTTCAAACATTGACTTGCGTTCAATAAAAGTACTTACTAAGTTAATAAAAATATTTATTTTGCTGTTTGTAGTGTGTAAACATATATAATATCGATTTCCTTTAATGTTTGCGTCAACATTCTTTTGAAAATTGCAGAATGGACAATGATAGTTAGCGGAATGATGAGGTAAACATCAAGGAGAACGAGGCGAGCGAGGAGGGCTCCAATAGTAACCTCTCAAATACACTTGACGCAAATAGATGGGTGGAATAGAACGTATGGAGAAGTTGTGATGCTTATATCTACAAACAGGTTGCCCTTTTAACCATGGTGACGGTGGATCAGCAATATAATGCCCAACCTCCTATGCCCAAGCCACAACATGACATTGGCTTACATGGAAGGGAGTGCATCATCGGAGTTTTGAATGGACATCTTGACAACTGTTATGAGATATTTCGAATGGAGGTATATGCATTTATAGCCTTAAGTGATCGGTTAAGTAGAGATGTGGCCTTGCGTAATTCGTCACGAGAGGTCTCGATTGAGGAAGCCTTAGGAATGTTTTACTATACCGTCGAACATGGTGTTGTTCAACGAAATGTGACTGACCAGTTTCAACATTCGATTGAAATTGTAAATCAACATGTCTACGCAATAACGTAGGAATTATGTTGCCTATCGCGCCAGGTGATTCAGCCAACTCAGATGACTAGAGTGATGCCTTATATTCAAGGAAATCCTCAACATTATCTATGGTTCGAGGTTTAAAAAAAAAAATTACATGAGTTACTTTCGTAGGTTAATGAGTGAGAAGTGAACTTTACAAATGGTATAATGTTATTAATACAATATTTTGAAGTTTATGCAAATTTAACAAAAATCTGCAGAAATTTTATAGTGCAATGGATTGGGTCATGATTGAGGCATCTGTGCCGGCTTCAGTAAGTAATGCATATCTAAATTAGTATTACCGGATTGCACAAAATATCTTGTGTGTTGGAACAAAATGGGCTGCAAAACAAAAATAGTGAGAGAAAATTTGCTTCAAGGCACGTTATAAATGTTGCTTTTCTTAAGACAATATTCGCCCCCCACCAATTATAGTGCACACAGGTTACAAGAAATTTGACTCCAATATACAATGAAACCAAGAACAAATATGTTTGTCTAACTGTATTATGCATACACGAAATTAGATCCCGAATACCCTTTGATTTTGTTATTCAACCAAAAAATTAGAAATTTGTTCTCTTGAAAATGAACAGATTCTAACAATTTTTGAAAAAATGAAATATTTGGAAGAGAGAGAGCGAGAGAGAGAGAGAATTCAAAATTGAATTCTATGATCCTCAAATGGCAAGCCAATTGGTTTATTTATAGATAACCAAAATATGTGAACGAAAAATAATTTGCTAAAAAATGTTCGGAATAGGTATATATATATTCTGTCTATGCCCTAACACAACAGATGGACTTGGTCCAATGGTTACCTCGTAGAGAAACCGGTTGGCCCTGGTTCAAATCACAACGCGTGTGCATTTGGGGAAATTAATTTTTCCCGTTGCAATGCCTTGTGCATAGGGCCTCTCCCTAGTGCGTTGCAATATTTCGAATGCATGCCCCACATGAAGTGCGTCATGCGCCCTTGAGCCCATGCATTACTGTGCTTCATGCATGGCCCTGGTGCTTGGCTGCAGGAGTGAAGAGAAATTAAAAACCCCTTTGTCATAGGGGTGACTAGAACACTCAAGCCCTTTGGGTACACCAAAGGCATATTAATACACCACTCAACCAGTGGAAGATTTATGACGTTGACCTAAAATCTTATAACTCTCCTAAACTTTCCACATCTTCTCTCTTTCCAAAATAATTCACAACTTTCATAATTAATTCAAAAATATTAATTAATAAATATAATATACAATTAATTATTTTGAAAATATTTCCAACATTGTGTGTCAGTAATTTTGATATGAAATTCATATTCGTATACGTCGGGTAGAAGGGTATAGCTCACGATGCTCGTGTTTTAATCGATGTGTTAAAGCGTTTGGGGAACAATTTTCCATAGCCTCCAAATTGTAATTTGTACACTTTATTTAATTCATACCTTCCAAGTTTGTGGTAATTTTTATATACCATCTTTATAAAATATTAATGTTCTATTAAATTCTCATGTTATTATTATTTAGTAGATTTTGCATTTCCCTGCACCAAGGAATTTATGTTGTCGTATCCAATGGTGAGGTACCACAGATCTAAACGTTATGTCAATCGTATCTTCCAATGATATAAAGATCTATTTAATTATTGGCATTCATCCATTCAGAATATTATTGAATGAACTTTCAGTGTGTTGAAAAGGTGTTTTCAAATTTTAAATTTAATGCCCCTATACCTTCCAACTTGGCAGCAATATGTTGTTGTTGCATGTTGTATGATATATAATTTGATACGCATGGTTACACCCAGTGCTGAGGTATTTGTGTCGTATAGAGATCCTGATGATTATCCAGATATAAATGAGGATCATAACACCAATGAATCATCTCATGTTCCTAACAAGTCGACTGTCTCGGCACAGGCGATGGCCGCAATTAAGGATGTTATTGCACTACCTATGTGGGTGCATGGTACCTGGCAACAAGAAAACACCTAATTTTCAATATGGTGTAGCAATATCTTTGTTTATGTTAGCATCGAACAATGAACAATAAATGGTAAATTAAGGACACTTTATTTACATAGAACGATGTTTAATGTAGAGATTTTATTTTTAATTGATAATGCACCTGTTGTAACAATGTTTTTATTATTTTTCTCCCGCTTAGTCTACAATTTTTTTTTTATTACTAATTACATGATATGTAAATAAATGGGGAGAGCGAGAGAGCGACATTTAGTGGCGGAACCACATGGCCACCCAAAATTTGTTGAAAAATAAAAATATACCTTAGTTTCTATTCATAATTTTATAAATATAGAAAATTACCCCCTAAAAAAATTTATACACTCTATATATTCTATAAAATTTTAATATACTTAGAAATGTCTTTTCAGTTTTTTTTCCTATATTCTCAAAATTATATAATTCCTATATATTATTTACTTTTAAGAGTGTGATCTCACCAAAATTAAATTAAAACTAAGTTTAGAAGAAATAATAAACTTACTAATATGGATTCCAAAGTTTTTTATTATACAATATTAGGCTTTTTAATTTGGAATTTAAAGTAAAAATATAAGAAAAATTATTTAAGATTAATGATCTATATGGAAAATAATTGAGAGGTTTTATCCTCTAGATTTCATTGAATAAGAAAAATCTTATTTAAGGTCTCTATTATAATATTATATACTTAATGTGACATAAAAATATCTAGAGTTTACATAAAACTTAATAAACTAGCTTACATATATACTATTGTTGCCCAGATGACTAACACAAGATGGGGGTAAATTGAGTTGTATTTAAGAAAAATAACAATTATAAATCAAATATACAATATAAAATATAAATAAAATACGAAACAACAATAAATATAAAGAGTAAGGGTAAGAGAGAAGCAAACTCAGTATGTTAACGAGATTCGGCCCCACTGCCTACGTCTTTGCCTCAAGCTACCCCTTAAAGATCCTCAAATTCACTATTCAATCTCCTTTAGGTGGAGATAGAAACATATTACACCTTTGAACAACGCCGCTATAAAGGATTCGTGTAGAACATCCTCTATACTTGCAATCATCTTACACGTGGTTATTCAATTATTCCATGTGTAAAACACTTTCTACACGCACAAGGGTTATATATACCCTTTTACAGATACAAGAATTGATAGTTGATAGATTATTAAAAAACACTCATCAATGAGTGAAATAAAAACAATAAAGTGCAAACTATATATCTCTTAAAATGAATAAGGATTAAGACTCAATGCTTAGAGAAGAGAGAATGAAAGTTTTGAATGAATGTTGTATGCTCTTGATGTTGTAAATATGAAGCTCTTAAATGATTTATTTATAAGCATATGAGACTTTATATTCAAATTTAAAAAGATTCACATGTCAAAGACAATATCATTCAATTTTTCAAAAAATTCAAATAAAAGGTTATTTTTTTTCAATTGTTAAAGACAACATCATTCATTTTTTCAAAAATTTCAAATCTAATGTTTTACTTTTGGCATATGACAAAAGGAACATACTTTACTTTTCAAAAAATTCAAACATAATCTTTTTACTTTTTGCATATAACAAAAGGAGCACACTTTACTTTTCAAATTTTTCAAACAAAAATATCTACTTTTTACATAAGTCAAAAAAAGCATCAATCACTTTTGAAAATATTTAAATAAAATATGCACATGTGAAAGATGACAATCAATCATCTTTAATATTTCAAAATTCAAACCTTTAATCATGTTACGCACATGTGAAATATGATAATCAATCATCTTTTAAAATTTTCATGCACATGTGAAAAATGTATTTTAATGCTTTATGATAAAATATTAATTTTGAGCCTTAATCCTAATTTCAAAATTTTAAGAGATTACAACATTACTCTATGATTTTAATGCGAATTTGTTTCCTTCTTGCTCATACTTGTTTACTTGATGTGCTTGACTCTATTGTGTAGATAACTTGACCTTGAGACTCCTTTATTCTTTGAATTCATTTATTATCATCAAAATCTATTTGTAAATATATAATTACACAAAACTTGAAACCTTGGATTTAACAACTAAAATAAAAGATGAAATTATAACAAATACTTGATAGTTTATATGAAGTAAATAAATTCTAAATAATTCATTATAAAAATAATAATAGATAAATATTATTTCATGAAACATTATTGTTAAAAACCTGAAATATATATTAAGATGTTTTATTTTCAGAATTTTATTTTTACGTGTATATTATAAATTATCGAGATCTAATTTTATATATATTTATATTTTTATAATTTTTAAATTTCAATATGTCGCAAACTATAAAATTTGGCCCTCCATCAAAAAAATTCCTAGTTCTACCATTGGGAACAGTAAATATTGCCACATCAAATATTGGGAGGAAGGAAATAGTAACGTTGACAAGATTATATAAAGTGATATTATTTATTAATTTTGTTATTTGTAAAAAATAAAAAACTATTTAATCATATTTTATATAATCAAATGAAAATAAGGGAAGAGAATGGTTGGCATTACTCATTTAACTCAAATAATAAATAAGAAATAATTAGGGATGTAATTCTGATTTGATTTTAAATAACATTTAAGACCGAATTGATATATATCAATTTTATATTTTCAAAAATCGATTACGTACCCGTTATCTCCTTAAACCAGCACGTCCGGTTTTATCAATTCCGGCCCAGTCTGGTTTTCCAGTTTTAATATATTAAGTATATTAGTATTACTAATATATTTATCAAAAAAATATATATTGAGAATTTATCAAGTAATAAAATGTATTTAATATATATTTTATATTTAAAACATATTATCAAATAAATATTCATATTTAAGATTAAAATATTATATTATAAATTATAATATATTATTTCATACATAATTATATATATTATATATAAAAAATAATATATAATATAAAATATATTATTTATAATATTAAAAATTAATAAAATATATATAATATATGAATCTGTCTAGTCTGATTTCATTTAATATTAAAAAATATAAAATTAATTTCAAACTGAATTTGATCAACTTTTAAAATAAAATAACCGAAACAACCGATCCAATCGTATTTGGGTCAGCTTTTCAATCTTTCAATTTATTTTTACACTCTTGAAAATAATAGAAATAATACGGTGGCGCGAAGGAAGAATGGGGTAGTGGGCACCGCTATATCAGCCTAGCATTTTTGGTATGCATTTGAACATGCATTGGCTTCGATCTTTGCTAATAAAATATATATTTATTTAAAGAAAAATGCTTCCGTGCAAACAAACCCACATGCTACTGTTATTGCCACGTGAGTGACGCTAAAATCTTGAAAAGAGAACATGGTGATGAGGTGACAGTAGCATCATGAGCGTGTCAGCCGGGATAAAGCCACCCAAGTGAACAGTATTTTTATTGGATTTTTTTTTTCTTCGTAAATATATTTAAATTCATTTTAAATAAATTCTATAAAATTTAATGCATATTAAAAATTATAAAATATGACTTATAACTATAAATTAAATAACAAACTCTATTATTAAAAATTTATATATTGTTCGGTTCTCATGTCGTATTTTTAAAATTAATTATATTAATTTTTTTAAATATACAATTATCTATATGAATTTTTTGATAAAAATTTTAATTTGATATTTTTTTAAAAAATTAAATTTTTAATATATTTAAATAATTAAAATATTTTTATAAATTTATCAAATATATATTTATTTTTTTAAAAAAATTTTAAATAGTTAAAGATACTTTTTAAACTTTTAAACTTAATCCTAAACAAACTTTTATTTTATTATTTCAATTTATTATTCCTTATAATGACTTTAATTTATCTAAACTCAACTTAACTTTCTAACGTTAGCGTCCAAATCAGCATTATTTCAAAGATAAACATAAAGTACAACAGACTTATAAATAGAATGATTCGTTATAAGATATCTTCACATTGATTTTTTTCTTTAAAATATTTTTGGATAGAGCTCTTCACCTGGATAATTATCATATTTAGGTAAAAGGAAATTTAGATATTTTGCACAATGAAAAAGCTTTCAAAATAGAGAGACTTATAAACTGAATAATTTGTTATAAAATATCTCAAATCCAGATTGTTTGTGAATAAGGTAAGTTGGACCATAACACAAAAAAAAAAAAAAAAAAAAAAAAATTGTGCTGTTTGCAAGATTGATGTATCAACACACTATTTATTGTAAAATTTATTATATTTAAAAATATTAAAATACTAATATATAATATCGTGGGATTCATTAGCGGAAGTATTTAACTGTGCAAAATATAAAAAAAAAGATGTTGCAGTCGGTGCAGTTTTAGCCACCTCGGATACACGAAGCAAAGCTTTGTCTACTCTGTAAATGACGAGTAACGGTGGGCCACTTTCCCAAACACGACTTAGTATGAGTTTAAATATTTTTATTTCATCTTATCTTATTATTATAATTTTTTTAAATTATAATAAAAAATATAATAAATAATTTAATTTTTTTAAATCACAAAATAATAATAATATTAAAAAATAATATTTTAACAATATTTTATTTAATTTTTAAATTTTATCTAAAATTATTTCATCTCATCTCATTATCTAAACAACAACTAAAAGTTTTTGTGTTTTTTTGGTTAAGAAATAGAAGATACGAAGCTTTAGGCCTTGTTTGAAACTTGGATTAAAATTCAGTCTAATTTTAATTTGAGTACAATATTCAAATATCTAACTTTCAAATTATTAAACTCATTTTAACTTAAAATCTCTTTACAAATATGACGCACAATATTTTTCAACTTAACACATTTTTACAAACAGGATTCACAACCTTTTTCAACTCCCATAAATGCATCTAAACTCATCTTAATATCTAAATATATTTAAATTCATCTTAAGTGAGTTTTACAAAACTCATTTCACTATCTCAACTTATTATTATTAACAAAAAATTTAACTTATTTCAACTTAGCTCGACGTGTCTTAAGATTCGATTTGACACATAAAAATCTTCATCTCAAACTTAACATTTTTGTTTTATCATTATAACTTTTATAAATTCCTATACAAAATATAATAAATAATTTAATTTTTTCAAATCTCAAAATAATAAAATATAATATTTTAATATTTTATCTTAAAAGTCAAAGTTATCAACTCAAAATTCTCTACTACCAAACAGAATCTCAAGTGAAATTAAGGACTATTTGGAATTGTGGTGGGAGATCTAAAAAGTACGGTAGAACGGTATAAAGTACTTATTTGATAAAATTTATCTATTTGGTAGTTTTATATTAAAGTACTTCTAAACTAAGAAAAAGCAAAAAATCACGTTTCAATAAAAGCACCAAAGTGATGCTTTTTATCAGAAGCACTTAAGAAAAAGTAATCCCTATTTTACCGTACTATGTACATTACGAAATGACCCTCATCATTTTAGCACAATGACAACTTTGTCAATCTATATTTTTTATTATTTCCGTATAATCTATTCAAGACTTTGCCCATCAATATTTTTCATTCTTCTCTTATCACTTATGCATCATTGAAGAAATTTTCTTTTTCATTATAATTATTAAAAAATCTATTAGATTATTTTTATTATTATTTTATTATAATATTTTATTTTTATTAAGTATATACTCTTTTATGTCATTTTTACGTCAAAAAATATTTTTTAAATTTATTTCCAAACAAATTTATATATTTAAAAATGTTATAGAAATACGAATCCTAAATAATAAATATTTTTTTAATAATAAAATCTATTATATTAAACTCTAAGATATAAATTTTAAGTTAAAAATTATATTTTCTACCGTACTCTCAAACATTCACGTAGTCTAAAGCGGAAACAGAAAACTCGTTGCCACTTTTGGCGCCGGAGCACGTGCGTAATGAAGAAGATGCGTGTGCTGGTAACAGGATTAGAAGATAAGCTGACAAGCGTGTGCTCGCATCAGGATAAGAAGATAAGCTAACAAGCTTGATTTGTGATAAATTCGGAGTCACTAAATACATAAAACGCTTCTTAATTTTTTTTGATGTTAGACGCTTCTTAATTAACTTTGATTAATTGTTGTCAACATTCTATTTAAAATTCTTTAAATTAATTTACCTATGTTAGTTTTCGTAATTACAGTGGATCGAATTTTAAGGTTTCTTATTTTGAAGAAGGAAAAAGCTATTTTGCCGCTAGGTGATACCGCTCAAGTGTACTGCTTGAAAAAATATATTTTTTACTTAGTGATTAAGAAAAAGATTTTAAGTATATTGGTGTATTTTTTTTATTTAATAATTAAGAAAGTGATTAAAAATTGTAAAAAAAAATTAAAAAAAAAATTTAGATTGGACGGTAAGGGTGGGGCGGCAGAGTGGCCCCACCCTTTGAAGAAAGGAGCATATTATCTCAAAATTACAAAAACCAACTGTGATTAATGGCATTAACTCTAGTTGTTGAGGTTTAGGTTTGAGAGTGGCTGGCAATTCGTGTTTATATTTTGTCAAGTTATAAGTATTAGACTATATAAATCAATTTGAATATAACCCATTCAACTAAATAGATAATACCTTAAAATCTTAACACTACCTATGAAAATAGCTTGTGACACAACACAACCCACATAACCCTTTTAATAATTAATTTAATTAAGTTAACAAGGACGTGATCTATTCAACATACTTTATATTAATGGATTGAGCTAAATACATTTTGAACATAAAGACCTAGAATTCTATTGTAATGGTTTATAGAAGATAATAATCATTTTGGACCTGATTTAGAGCATTGGTAATGGATTAGCCAAATGTCAATACAAGTATATAATTTAGCTATATGTGAATAAAAACATCTACATTGGACTAGCCAATACTCAAAAGTTCAACATATGAGCTACAATAAATTAGGGGCCTCTCTATTGTTGGCAAGTTACTGTTCACAGTTCATCTGATTATTTTATTCTTTTCAACATCGTCATCCTCTCTCTTTCCCTCGTTCTTTTCCCTCATTCTTTACTCTTCATACTCCATTCCCTCGTCTCCCTCATCTTTCCCGTGTTCAACCCTCTTCTCTAGCATGAACTGTTTGGATTCTCTTCCAGTCCAGGCCAAATGATAACTTTTCCTCGTTCTTATGTTCCTTTTCTTTGTGCATTTTCTTTGAGTCTCTCATCTCCTTCTTCTCTCATTTTTTGTTTCGATTACAATGTACTCCCAAAAATCTCTCATTTTCTCTTCAATAAGCAATTAAACGGAGTCTTCATTATGGCTCTGCCAATCTCGTAGTGGCTTCTCTTAGAAAACCCTAGCGACACGAATCGAGCTCTGCCAGATCCATCATTTCTCTCTGGGTACGTAGTTGCTCTGCCATTTTCCCTTCTCAGATATGCAAATTGGTTCATTTGTTTCCTACCCTTATGTACATTTTACTCATTGAAACTGAACTTCACCACCACAATTTATTCTCTTCATTTTTTGTGATTTTCATATCTCTGCGATCTCGTCGCCCTCATCTCTCAATTATGTATATATGAAAATATGTGTGTTATTATCTAAAAATGATGCATTATCTATGTTAAGTTCGCAATGTTAAATGATGGATTAGTTATTTTCTTTTTGATGTGAAGGATTTTGTTCTCCTACGGCGTTGGAATTAGAACATTTCTTCAAATTGTGTTTTGCATGATTGATAAGTGGCTATGTTGTTTTTTTTCATAATTTATAGGAATTTAAAATTTTGCAATGCCACGTTTGTGTACTGTGTGAATCAATGCATTCATTATTGAAAAAGTTGGACTAAATTTCACTTTTTGCAGTAGAAATGACATTTCTATTGCATTGAATAATTATCCTTTTGAATTCATAATGTAGGTGTAGAACATAGATTGCAAAAAAAATAAACCAAGTACAACCTAAACTGGTTGGATTCTTTACTGGTTAAATGCTTTGCTTTGTATTTATTTTTAGTATGCAATGAGTATGAAATGGGTATGAATTTGTGAATGTTCTGTTGTTCTGTTTTGGTGTGTGAATGTTCTGTTGTTCTTTTTAGTTTAAGTATTTCAAGGAGCTGTGCCTTTACCCTTGTTGTTGCCTTTAGTCTTGTTGTAGCATTAGTTTAAGTATCTCATACTTCCTTTTTATTTTTTATTATGAGCATATTGACAAATTATATTGTTGTGTCATTATGTTAGGATTGCTTTCGATGTAAGCTTCTAATGGATATCTACCAGAAGTATGACTGATATACATATCCATTAGCCTTCACCAGAAGTATGATTGACCAGAAGTATGACTGTATTTGAAAGTTTCTTTCAAATTGAACATAGTGGCTGTAGTGGAGGACATTAATTGAAAGTTTGTATTGTATGGTGGGAACATTTTAATGGCAGATTGATGTTACCATTTCTTTAGCTCCTATTGTATTTAAATACTACAACATGATTAAATATATGAAGTGTATTTGTAAAATTGACAAAAAATAAAATTATTAATTACTATATAAATTGTATTTATAAAATATAAAAAAAAAATTCAAATATTATTAAAATATATAATATTATATTATTATTATTATTTAAAATTTAAAATAACTTATCCAATATAGATTCACCTATCCAAAAATTAATGCTATAGCCAAACTTTGCACTTGGCCATCGCTTGCCAATGCTCTTAGAGACGTTTTTCTTGGTACTATATGCCACTCAAGTGGCCCACCTTGCAACTTCTTTACCAAACATAGAGGAGAAAAATAAATTAAAGCAAAAACTGCTTGATTGTGTTTCGGGAATATGCTTTTCTTCCGTGGGCTGTCTTCCTCCACGTCATAGATGACTAGGCACCACCTAGTGCTGGTTAAAACAATCATCCAATACATTAGGACGGAAAATCAATGTGTATATATATATAAATAAAACATTTTTTGATTTTTTGCTTAAAAATTTTGGAAATATGGAAATAAAACAGCGTTTTTTAATAAGATAAATCAGACAGCCACAACAACATATATGACAACTCTTTAACGGGGAATTACACAAAATCATGGTAATTAATACGTGTTGTCTTGCTTCAAGTAAACCATGTTCTTCAAAATATTATGCAAATTATTGGAAAATAATACAACAATAAATATTTACCTATAATTAATTAATTAAATTTCAATTTCAAGGATCAGGTGATCCACTTTCTTGCATTATTGCAGTAGGGACACCGACCCAAGAGAAAATTATTATATATTACGAATTTAATATAATTTCTATATATCCCTCTAATTTCCATGGAGACAAATGAAGGCATGTGGGTCGTCAGCATGTGTAGAAAAGAAGAACAAATTGGGAATATGAGCTAGCAAATCCAGATTATTATGATCTGGTTCATGTATATTCTTTTCATCATTTTTGTCCCTTGTCAATAATGATAACCAACAGTGAAAGGTTCAATTATTAATATTATAAGCTCCATTATTGACCCAAAACAGCAGGTCCTAAGCTGCCTAGTCATGATCTCTTGCTTACGTGTCGGAATCATTCACCTCTGATGACTCGGTCAGAACTACACATGATATAGATTGGAAGGACGCGTAATAATTTTGAATAGATAAACAGATTAATGGTTCATCAGCAAGCGGCAGTCCCTTTCTAATACGAGTCATCGACTCTGAATTATTTTTATCATTTGCAAATGAAATAATAGCCCCAAAAATGTTTTGTGGAGGGAGATACCCTAATAATGGAGTATTTTAATAGATCAACATTGCTTCTTAGATCGAATGATCACACGTGTATATTCTTATTCTTTCAATATTCTAGCTAATCTCTCTTTGATTTCATTATCTAATCTTGTGGTCTCTATCAATCAAAATTTACTATTTTATTTTATATATTTTTTTCTAGGAAAATTTAAGGTTTTCTTGTTGAGTTCTTGACCTGTAGATGTCGTTTCGAATCAAAACAGTCCTCAAGTGATCATGTTGACGGAATACTTGCCAGCTCAGCTCGGTCTAATTGATATAAGATGGGGAAAAATGGCAACCTAACTTGTATTATTAACATGTGACAAAGCATATAATTGATTAAACGTTAAGGGGTTGCCTGAATTGGTCCCTAAACTTAATGCGCAGCAACCAACAGGAATGTAGAGGATGGCATTATATATGACACTAGGCTTTCACGACCAATAAACCATTGACCCATATCAAAGCCACCAAAAATAAGAGGCTCCACCACCCGCAAAGGATAGCACGAGACTTCGTTGCACAACGTTCAGGAGCAAATAAGGAATGTCCAACCTCGTTTCTGCAACATCCTTACCTATATATGCCTATATATACGTGGTACTGGAATGTGTATGACTCAAAGACAATTTTTGTTGCCTCACATATCCCTCTCTCTCGCCCCCTGCCCAATCAATTGCAGGAAAACCAACCAGAGCACAGAAAAAGAGAGCTAGCCCAAAAATCCATATTTGAAACGCTTTTAACGAGAGAAGAACAACGAGCGAAAGGAGAGCAAACAGAGGGTCTCTCCATCTCTTTTTCTTAATCCCATTTTCTGGTTGCTTACCCTCTCTGTTGTTACAAAACCCCAGGTACCATGGTGGTGTCTTCCCTATTACCGTCCTTCTCATCAAAGCATGAGAACCCCGCCGCCACCTTACCTAGCTCGAGCACCCCTCTCCTCTATGGACCCCGCCCCGGGGAATTGGATCTGGAGAGGCGCTGGCCACCCAAGAGGGCTGCCCTTGTGGTCATTTTTGGGCTCTTGTTGCTTGCACTATTTTTGACCATTCTCATTGCTGATCTGAATTCAGAGATCCATGCAAATGGGAATGTATCATTGGCTACGTCGGGATCATCGACGGCGTCGGAGCCCTTGAAGCTGGTGTCACGTGGGGTATCCTCTGGCGTGTCGGAGAAGGCCAACCAGGTATTTGCCGGCGTCAATGTCGTATCATTTCCATGGAACAATACCTTGTTGTCATGGCAGAGGACTGCTTATCATTTCCAGCCAGAGAAGAATTGGATGAACGGTACGTTAATTTGTAAATATAACCATTTAGGAGCCGTTTGGTTTGATCCAAATTCTTATTTTAAAATCGTTTTCTAATATAAAATCATTTCATCTCATTTTACTTCTTAATCCAAACACACAATTTTTCACCAATTATCTCATTTCATCCAAACTCAACAATTTTACTATTATTTATAAACTATCTCAACTCCTCTTACTTTTTAATTTAAACACACAAAATTTTTAAAAACCATCTTATTTTATCTCAACACAATAATTTTATTATTATTTATAATCCATTTTAGCTCATCTAATTTTATCTCACCTTATTATCTAAATCTAATTTGTTTTGAGATGAAATGAATTAAGATTAAAGTAAGAAATTGAATAAAATATTATTATAAAATATTATTTTTATATTAAAATTTAAAAATGTTAAATTATTTATTTTATTTTATATAAAATTTTAAAAAAATTATATCGATTAAATTAGTTTTTTTTTTTTTTTTTTTTTTGGCCTTTTCTAGTCAGCCTTACAGAGTTATCTATTGTGTTAAGGTCACCCAATAGAGAGCTCGCATTAACATTTAAAAAGTGACATAGAAGGGCGTAAAAGGCACTCACAACTTAAAAGGCATTCAAAACTGGCAAAAGGTGCTATTAACTGCCAACTGGTTTGCAGAGTTACATGTTTTCCACGTTGTCGGATAGTGACGATACAGGCGCCGACGACAATCAACGTCATGTGTTTCCAGCAAAGGAAATATTAAAGATATAAAAAATTATATAAAATGAATTTATAAATTAATTATTTTAAAAAAATTTGTTAGATTTATTTTGTTTTGTAATAAAATTAATGACGCATCATATTAATATTTTTATATAATTTTTTTTTTTTTGTGACTAAAACAAAAATTAGGAATAATTGGCGAATTTATTTATTTACAACATTTTAATCAAATGCTTATTTCGTTTCCTTTTTTTTTTTTCTGGCTGCGTGCTTCAACTGTCGTGCCTTTGATGGGGGAATCTGGCTGGCTCTGCTTCAGATCCTAACGGTAAGACCTTCCTCTCCGTTTAAGTTCGCCAGATATGACTTACTCTTGAGAAAAATGAAAGAAAAAACGTTGAAAGATGTTTTTCTATTTATTTTCGTAGCTATAATATATTAGCTCCATCTTGAACACCTAGACGATTGAATAGATCTATGATTTCGCTGTTATGTTGATCAAATATTTGGAAATGAGATTTCAGGAAATTAGGTCATTTCAATAATATATTTATTACGGTAGTGGATGTTTACTACTGTTCAATAGCATAATCAGATGAGAATTGTGGGTCAAAATGATGACAGGCGGCAAGATAGACCAAATAGAAAAATACTTTAATGAAAAGTATTAAACGACTGCTTGCCAAATTTTAGTCGGAATTTTGCTATTCTGGTTGGCGTTAACTTGTTGAGGTGGCTGGTTCAAAAGTCAGTCTGGTCGTAGTTTTATGTAATGATACCTTGGTACCTGTTAGTTGGCGATGAAAAGTCGGGTATGTTACCTTAAGTTTGGTTCGCGGTGACAGGTCTCATTAATGAGTTCTCAGAAGAGTATCAAGAAAAAAAAAAAAAAAAAGGTTCCAGGGAAAGGCAAGAATCAGTCTTATAGCTATAATTGTTCCAAAACCCGTCACCAAACTAAGCCGAATCATTTAACAATTTCTGTAATTTTGTTCATCCATAATTTGCTAACTCTTACAAACCACTTGCAAAATACTACAGGCCCTATGTATTACAAGGGATGGTACCACTTCTTTTACCAATACAATCCTAATGGAGCAGTGTGGGGTGACATAGTTTGGGGCCATGCTGTGTCCAAGGACCTGATACATTGGCTTCACCTCCCTTTAGCAATGGTTGCTGATGAGTGGTATGACATGAATGGTGTTTGGACTGGATCTGCTACAATCCTTCCTGATGGCCAAGTTATCATGCTTTACACTGGATTCACAAATGAATCAGTGCAGGTTCAAAATCTTGCATATCCAGCCAACCTGTCTGATCCCCTTCTCCTAAACTGGGTCAAGTACTCTGGCAACCCGGTCCTTCGCCCTCCACCAGGCATTGATTCGCAGGATTTCCGTGACCCAACAACGGCTTGGTACACCTCGGACGGGAAATGGAACATTGCTGTAGGGTCCAAGGTTAACAAAACAGGCATTACTTTGATCTACAGCACTGAGGACTTCAAGAACTTCGAGCTTTTAGATGGGGTGCTATATGCTTTCCCTGGCGCTGGAATGTTGGAGTGTGTGGACTTCTTTCCTGTGTCTAATACATCTATAGAGGGTTTGGACACATCGATTAATGGCCCTGGAGTGAAGCATGTAATCAAAACAAGCCTTGACGAGAATAGAAACGATTATTACGCACTCGGGACTTATGATGAGAAGGCAGGTAAATGGGTTCCCGATAACACCACGATTGGTCTTGGATTGAGGTATGACTATGGGATGTTTTACGCATCCAAGTCGTTCTATGACTTGCATAAGGGAAGGAGGGTGTTGTGGGGTTGGATTCAAGAGTCTGATAGTGAAATTGCTGATGTGAAGAAGGGCTGGGCATCAGTTCAGGTATGCTGATTTCTTTCTAGCTCAAAGTCGTAGCTTTATCATGATTTTGTTTTTGAGTAACGTAACCGAAAGAAATACCATGAGCTTGTTTATCTTGCGTGATTAACTTTCCCTGATAAGATATTCATGTTTGTGTAATGATCCTCTGCAGAGTATTCCGAGGACAGTGTTGCTTGATACAAAGACTGGTACCAATTTGCTTCAATGGCCAGTGGAGGAGGTAGACAGTTTGAGATTAACTAGCAAAGTGTTTGACAAGGTGGAGGTCAAGGCAGGATCAGTTGTTCCTCTAGATGTTGGCACAGCCACGCAGGTAGATATTGTCGCCGAGTTTGAGTTAGATAAGGAGGCTTTAGAGAGGACGGCCCAATCCAATGTGGAATTCAGTTGTAGCAGCAGTGGTGGAGCTGCTGAACGTGGCGCACTGGGACCCTTTGGACTTCTTGTTGTTGCGGATGAGGGCCTTAACGAGCAAACTCCTGTGTATTTCTATATTGCCAAAGGAACTGATGGCAATCTCACAACTTTCTTCTGTGTTGATCAAACAAGGTATTCTATGGTCTTTCTAATTTTGTTCCTTGTTTGATTATTATCTTGATTTGATTTTTTTATCTCTATTATTATGCACTCAAAAAATAAAATATTTGATTCTTTCCTTTCAGGTCTTCTGAGGCAACTGATGTTAATAAAAAAATTTATGGGAGCACCATTCCAGTACTAAAAGATGAAAAGTTTTCTGTGAGATTACTGGTTAGTAGAGCTTTGGCTTTAGTTCTAAACGAATGAATGTGTTGCTATAATTAACTAGATCCATGCATCAACTTCTATATTCCGTGTACATTTATGGTAATCCAGGTGGATCATTCAATCATTGAAAGCTTTGCTCAAGGTGGGAGGACCTGCATCACGTCTCGTGTCTATCCAACAAACGCAATCTATGGAGCTGCTCGGATATTTCTGTTCAACAATGCTACTGAAGCCAGTGTGACTTCCTCTCTCAGGATATGGCAGATGAACTCTGCATTCATACGCCCCTTCCGCCCTGAGCAAGATCATTGAATTGAGCAGAGAGGAAGAAGAAGATGATGAAAACAAGATGAGCTCCTTTTGCAATCTGCATAATGCACGAATCAAACGTCCAAGTCCAATCAATTTATCTTATGGGAAAGTGATCATAATGCTGATCACATTGGGAACAAAAATGTAGTGACTTGTTGCGACATAGCGCATAAGATTTGACACCATTGCAATCGGTGCATTGATGCTCCGAGTTTGATGCTCTGTCTGTAACATTAGTTCTGTACCATATCCTTTTGTCGTTGGAGTGTATAAATTGTCAATTTCTTCCAATGACCAGTGAGATGAAGGAACCCCCGCATATTACGTGCGCAACTTTTGACAGTGGTTCGCTGTAGTTTCCGACCTTCCGTTGCCAATCATGCACTCTTGATTGCTTTACGCAAGCAGCTAGCACGCCACAAAGAAGTGGTGCACAACTTGACGAGAATTAGAAAATAAAATAAAATACAAATAACAATATTAAAACCAAGAAAAATAGGGTATGAGAACTTGCCAATTCCTTAATCTTATCAAAATTTGAAAAAACACACATACGTAGTTGACCCGTCTATATGTGCAAAATTAACTTAATTCAAATCCGGGCGGACCCTTTGATGTTTATGAGGCCTATACTGAATGCTCTTTTTGGACCCAATCTGTCTAGTCTCGTCAAGAAAAACTCTTATCTAATGTTATTGCTCATATTTTATAATTTATTGAGGTTGTTTTATGTGATATATTAAATTTATTTTATATTAAAAATAATTTTATAATATGATATATTATATCAAATTACGTCATTTTATAAATTTATTTTTATAATTAAAATATTTATCTCATGCAAGATGAAGTTGTGTTTGACCACTTGAAATTTTTATCTCAAATTCAAAATTCTCATCTCATCATTACAACTTTTCTAAATTTCAATATAAAATATAATAAATAATTTAATTTTTTCTTAATTTTTTTAAATCTTAAAATAATAATAATATTAAAATATAATATTTTAATATTTTATTTTAAAATTTAAAATTTTTATCTGATAATTTTTAGTGGTCAAACAGAGCCAAGTAAAAAGAAAAGAAAAAGATATATAGAGGCAACAGGCAAGGCATTCCTGGTGGAGGTTGTTTGCTTCTTGAAACTTTTATCTAACTAATAAATAATAAACTAAAGAAATGATATTAAAAAAGCTTTAATATGTGTAATTACAAAAAGGCTATCGCTGCAAATCAGGCCGCCTACTACTGCTATTGGAGCAAATCGCGGCCTGATTTGCAGTAATCAGCTTCTAATCATCATTTTTATATTATATATTTATATTATATATTTATTTTTTTTAATAAATATATAATATAAAGATTATGAGTAAAATAATTCTTTTTTTTTTCTTTTTAATTATTATTGCGCCTTGCTACCACAACTGCATGCAAGGTAATAAATGTTTTATTTAATCACAGTTAAAGCTATTTATTTTTATTTTTATGGCCCATCTTTATGGGCAACTGAATCCCTGTCTTCTTGTTTTTGGAAGCCGCTTTGGAACGGTCGGGCTAATAAACGGAGAAAAGCAGCCTTCCATTCACTGCTTGCCACGTAAGGAAATGCACCATAAGAGAAATAGGCTCCATCACATAAAAACACTTCCAACCAAAAGCAGTCCTCACTGATTTCGTCCAAGAGCACTTCGTGTTTTCATCTCTTCGTCTTCCTCGCTAAGCCTCTCTTCCACCCCCACCATCTCAATCCGACGCCGACCGACTCAGTTGCCTACGTTCTTCTTTAAAAATTCATTTGGTTTCAGACGAATCAATATAAATCCAGACGAATTAAAGGTTTTCTGGTTTCAGAAATATTTCTACGAAATTCATATAGAAATGTATAAACTCGTTCACAAATCAAAGCCCAGGTGCGAGTTCGACGTTCTTGCATCGAGTGGACGTGAACCAGTTGCCATCCATGGCAGACGGTGAGGATGAAAATGGACTAAAAATCCTGTTAGCATGCAAGCCTTAAATACCAAAATGATAACTCAAGACAGCTAAAAATAAAAACTCTGCCTTTTGATTTGGGATTTTTTATTCTTCAACGTTATGACTTCTGGAACCTAGCCCTGGCATCACGACCACCGAAATTCTTGGGTTCACAGCATCTCAGGTCAGTGACAAGCAAGGTTCCCGGGGCCGAGAGTGGCAGTCGTTTCACCACCACCGTTGCGTAATGGGGTGGCCGTCATAGAGGAGGGTGTGCTGCGAGGGGCTCCGATTTCTTTTGTTTTGGGAGGGTTAGGTTACATAGAAGAGAGAAGAGAGAAGGAGAAGGGGGGGGGGGGGGCGGAGAGTGTATCGACAGAAGAGAGAAGAGAGAAGGAGAAGGGGGGGGGGCAGAGAGTATCTGGAAATTGAAGGGCCGAGAGTGGCAATCATTTCACCACCACCGTTGCGTAATGGGGTGGCCGTCATAGAGGGCGGTGTGCTGCGAGGGGCTCCGATTTCTTTTGTTTTGGGAGGGTTAGGTTACACAGAAGAGAGAAGAGAGAAGGAGAAGGGGGGGGGGGCGGAGAGTGTATCGACAGAAGAGAGAAGAGAGAAGGAGAAGGGGGGGCGGAGAGTGTATCGGGAAATTGAAAAGGCATTTTTCACTTTTTTATTGTATGCATCTCGGTTACACAATTAAATAGATTTGCCTCATACGTGGCATCACAGGATTGGTGGGCTGTTTTTAAGCTCTTATAAGCCCGACCGGCTCTAAGGTATTCTCCTTGTTTTTAACTTTTTGTAACAGGCAACCTAATCCAATTATTATTTATTATAATACAACCCATTTTTATAGGCAACCTAATTAAAAAAAAAAAGTCTAGTTGTAAGTACACTTATATATTAATATATATATTAATTTATTGTGATTGATTAAAAAGTAAATTTTATTGAAAACATTACTAATTTAAATTTTAAATATAAAAAAATTAGTATTGATACGTAAATTAATACGTTACTGTGTTTGTATATAGTAAAACTCGTTAAAAACTTCATAAAGCTGTAAAATTAACCTGACAACGTTTCTTTTTATTCAATTATATTGGCGATAGGGTAGGGCTAGTACTTGTCTATAGGGAGCAAAATAATTCGTTACTTTTTATAGGGTTTTATGGTTTTTCAATTGAAAAATGATATACTTATTATTTCACCACAACTTATTTACTATTCTTTTTATATTTAATTTTTTTTTAATTTTTTTTACTTAATGATTAAAGAAGTGAATATTAATAAAGTTATATTTTTTTAAAATTTTTTCTTAGTGATTAAGAATGTTAAAAAAAATAATTAAAAGAAAATGAAATAAAAATAAAAAAACTTATATTACACTTGATGTAACAGCCCGCTAGTGTGATGACCCGCTTTTGAGTGTATTTTCGCTGAAATGGTTGTTTTTATTTTAATTAATATATTAGTTATTTATTTTAATTTATTTGCATTTTAAAATTATTTTTTTTATTTAATTGATGTTGTGTTTTATTTCTTTTAGTTGTTTTATGGTTTTAATCTCGTTTCGGCGGTTTAGTTTTGTTTTCCAGAATGAGGATTAGACCTCATCTTTTTCCCTACATCTCTTTTCCTTTTTTTCCTTTTCTTTTTCCTTTTTCTCTTTTTCTTCTTTCTTTTTCTTCTTTTTTTTTTTCTTTCTTTTTCTTTTTTCTCTCCTTTCCCGCTCGACCCCCCCGGTCTCTCTCTCTCTTCTCTCTCCCTCACGCTGGAAATCTTCAACCATTCGAACCGCCGCCGTCCGGCCACCGTGTAGCTCACCGCCGGCACCGTTCGACTCCCCTCCCTCCGGCGCACATTCCCACCAAAACCCACCCCCATCCGGCCGGCCGTTTGGCCGGAAAAGCCCTTTAAAGCCCGCACGGGTTTGACTCCGATCCGCTGCCGTCGCTCCACCTCCGGCCACCATTTCTTCACCACTTCATCACTGGTCCCTTGCCGTCCTAACCCACCTATTTCCGGCCTCCAACGACCACCGGAACAGCTCCCACGAGCTAGCTTTCCTTTTTGGGAAATCCGGCCTCCCACTGCCGTTTTCGCCGCCACCCACGGCCAACCACCACTTCCAATAGCTTCACAATCATCCCTAGACCATTCCCTATCAATCCCAAGCCCTAGTCTGTCCCCGTTCAAAAGTGGGTTTTTCACAACCCTCGGCCACAGTGAATTTTCACTGTGACGTTGCTTTTTCTCCGCCGTTTGCAACGCCGCGTGTTTTCTAAAATTGCCATATAGCGCTATAAGTATTTTCCAAACCCTATTTTCAGATTTAAATATATATTACTCATTCAATAATTTATTGCTGTTGGTTGGTTGATTCCGGACTGAGTCCGAGGAGTTCGGGGGTCGGATGGATGGAGGACGGAGTTGCCTGTTTATTTGATTTATGTTGTTGGATTATTTTATGCATTGTTATGGTATTGCATGGTGCATGCACGTGTGTTTGTGAAATAGTGTGAAAAGCCTGTGTATTGGCGTAAGTGGTCTTACGGGTGCGTGTGTATCACGACCCCAAGCCGGGATGGGGTATTATCTCGGTGGAGCTCCTCTGGTCACTCGGGAGCGAAATAAACTGAGTGATGTCCCCTGGGTTGTCGCTGGGCGACGACGGGAGTGGGGGCTAGGGGTTGCTTAGCTACGAACGCGCCGGGCGCGGAACCGGGCATCGCCCTACGCACCGACTCAGTGGCCCTTCGCTGGTGAGGGCTAGAGGATGCTTGGCTACGAACACGCGGGGCGTGGAACTGGGCATCGCTCGTTAGGTGTCACATGCGTAGTGGTACTCTGCGGTGTGGCACTGGAGCCAAGGTGTGCGGATGACCCCTAGGGGAGGTCATGGTGCATACGGATAAAATGGATTCTGGTTTGAGTCGGATAAAGGCCAAATGTGACTTTTGGCGTGTTTTTCGGAAAGGATGTGTTTTTGGGCCAAATGGGTTTTTGGCGTGTGTGGAACAATTACTTTTTATGGGCTTTGTGCATTAGGTATGTTTCATGCATATTGTTTGAGTTCTATGTGTTTTTATCTGGTAGTGTTTGGGTTTTACTTACCTGCGGTACCATTTTTGGTTCCGTAACTTTTGGTGCAGAGTTTGAGGATGAAGAGGAGGAGGCTGAGCCCGAGGATGCGGCTCCGCCGGGTTGCTGATGCTATGCTTTATATTTGGTTTAAAACTGTATTTGTGTTTTTGTAATATTTTATTTATGTATGTTTCAAACCGCTTGTATTACGTTAAGAAAAATTCTAGTACTTAGTTATGACTTTCGTTATCTGCTGCGTGTTTCTTTGTGCACATATGTTGCCTTTGCACGCACTTGACACCCGTCGATAGGGTGGTGACCCGGGTTGTCACCATCCGGACGTCTTGATTTTCCCGTGTTCGGGCGGGGGGATTTGGGGGCGTCACAGCTAGAAATTCAATTATGGAATTTCTATTGACTTTAGAAATCTCGTGAAAACTCTATAAGCTTTCACGAATCCACTAATCGCATAGATTTTAGCCTGTCAATATAGTTAGTGTTATCACTCACTATGGTGCCAGAAATACGATTTTAATTATTTGAGATAGTTAGAAGTGTCAGAATACATTATAGTCTACACCACTAGGCTTAATTGAATATTTAGGATTTTTCAGTACTAAGTTTATTACGTTTATTTTTGGAGTGAATAGTAACCTCGGTAAACAACTAAGCGCAGTGTTTTCAAAATCACAGTATGAAATGTCCAAATTAGGTTAGCAAAATTTTATTTGGACACTTGGCAAGATCTTAACCACACATAATGAATAGTATTAGACACTTGGCACAAAGAGAAACCATTAGATGGAATTGTGAAAGAAATCAAGGTGTGAGATCATGACACCTAAGCAAAATACACATTTGGAAAATATCTTAAGAATAGAGATTTAAAATACACATGGAAAGATTTTAGCCACCTTACTCTTCCAAGTCTACTCCACATTTGGAAAATATCTTAAACTGATTTTTGTAGATATTATTGGATAGAATATTTTGAGATAATCTTTTATAGATATTTTGGGTAGGAGAAAACTACACTCAACTCTCAACTCCAGCCTTATCATCTTCCTTATCTCGTCCATAAGCATCTCCAGCCATCACCCACGAACTTATCTTCATTTACACGTTCCTTTAAAAGAATATCAAACACTTTCTCTCGGACAGCTTTTAGGAGTTCTTTTGCATGCCCATTTCGAAGCTTTTGTAAGTGTTTTATCATAAAGTATCCTTCATATAAGTTGTTTCTTTTTGAGTCTAGTTTATATAGATATCTTATTTGTCCCATTTGAAGATCATTTGGTCAGTCAAATATTATGTAAACTATAAAAATGTCATTTTGGAAGATAAACTGGAGAATATGTTATAGTTTGGAGTTTTTGACCAAGCTAATGGATAGATATTGGTCCAAAATTTTTATGGAGTATTGTTAACATGTATATATGACTATTGGTTGAGGATTTTTGCATGATTAAATATTTTGATGAAATATTTTCTTAGATTTAGAAACTTAGAAACTGGAAGAGGAAAAACAGTTTCTGTTTTGAGAAAGTTTAACTCTTTGGTGGTCTAAACCTATTCCAATGACTTTGATAATTTTATTGGATGATCCTAAACATCTTATATACATGTTATATTATTATTTTGAATATATTTGATGTTAGTTTCAAAGATATGAAATTTTATGTAAAGAGATATTCAAATAAGCCAAAGTGTGGATGTTCTTGGCTAAATTTATGTTTTGGTTAATTTTTAACCATGTGATCTTGAATTAAAAGCGTATATATATTTTAGGACATCTTTTTAAATTATGTGATGGTTTGGTTTGAAGATCACATATTTATAAGTCATAGATCAAAAGGTTGATCAAAACAAGTTGGAAACAAAAATCAATAGAAATAGCATATGAGAATTTCGACCCTATGGAGTTTTAATAGTTGTGATTAGTTTTAAATTTTTCTAAATTGATATATGAATTAGGATAAAATTTACATGAGGCATGTAAATTTTAGTGACTTTTGGAGTTAGTATGCAAAATCCTTAAGTTATGGGTAAAACGGTCATTTTTCTACATGCAGAGAGTAAAATAGAAATTTTACTCTTTAAGTTAGTATTTTTCATATTTCAATTTATTAGTGATTTAGTGCTAACTTTTAGAATCACTAATTACAGTTCCTCGTGATCGCGCTTAAGGTTTTATAAGAAATGCGGAAATCGAGGTAAGTTAGCTTTTAACTTACTAGCAGTCTATTGTGTATGTGTGCTAAGTAAAGGAACTACAGTGTATGCATGTGTGTTATCATATATGTCATGCCATGCCAAGTTATCACGTAATTGTCTATTATACAGAATTTATTCTGTCATCAATTTTTATCTGTTACATAATATATTCTGTTATGTATTACTGTATATTACAAGTACATCATGCTAAGTATGCCATCTATTACATGTATGTCAAGTCATGTAATATTCACTGTTGCAAGTATGTCATGTTAAATATGTTGTCTATTATATGTTATGCCATGTTACGAAATATTTCTATCTCAAGTTAGTCATGTATTTCAAGTTATGTTCAAGTCACGTTATGTTACATCAGGGTTTCAGTCATTTCATATTCCAGTCACGTTTCATCTTGATTACTTATGTATGGGGTCACAGCAATTGTGACGCATACATTACGTGAGACACAGCAATTGTGACACGTAGAATACATGGGGTCACAACAACTGTGGAGTATGTATTTAAGCAGTTAAAGAATAAGTTTCCGTATAATACATGGGGCCACAACAACTGTGGAGTATGTATTTACACGTATAATACATGGAGCCACAACAACTGTGGAGTATGTATTTTTCATGTTAAGTCAAGTTTGTGTAGAATACATGGGCCACAATAACTGTGGAGTATGTATTTTTCATGTTAAGTCAAGTTTCAGAACAAGTTCATGATAAGTCAAATTTCGGATCAAGTTCATGTCAAGTCAAGTTCAGTTCATGTTTCAATTTAAGTTATATCAATTATGCTATGTTGTATGCCAAGTTATGCTTTAATTACTTATGAATTTGATTATACATTTATGCTTTTACTGTCATCCATGCATCATTAGCCCGTGTGGAAGTTTTTTGTTAACTTGCTGAGATTTGTAACCAAATCTCACTGTGGTAGTCCCAACTACCATTCCCCCCGAATGGTAGATCTTGTTACAGGATCTGAAAGAGAATCAGGAGCTGACCAACTAGACACAGTTGACTGAGCGACGATGCGACGTCAATGTTAATATAGTAGTTAACGTAAATTACTACTTGTACGATGGAGTTGCATCTCCAGTACTTTTTGAATCATAATCATTTTGGACTAGTGTTATGATCTTAGTTGTTCAATGAGTCTTTATATATCAAGTATGTTTTAAGCATTTGGGATATTTTCAATTTGGTGCATAGTATTGCTAAAGAAATAATTTATCCGCTGCGAATATTACATAATGTTAGATGCATGTTAGGAACATTGCATCTTATATGTCATGAACGAGGGCAGGTAACCTTGTGTTACACGTCTCGACGCTTCAAATGTCCGTCCAATCCCAAACGGAATTTGGGGGCGTCACACTTGAGTAATAAATGGGTAGTAATAGGGTAGTAAGCCTATCAGTATCCTTTTCAATTTAACTAGCTCTAGGATGAACTTCGTTGGATTTAAAATATTTTAACTCTAAAATTTAAAATGGAAAAGAAATAATATTTAAAATAAAATTTATAATATTTATTTATTATTGTTTTTGTGTGTTCGGGTAAAATACAAGTACAGCACTAAAAATTCTAAATCCCAACAAATATGTTATGTTAGGATTGTAATCGAACTACGCCGATCTAGTTTTTGGATTGTGGAGCTTAGCTCGATCTACAAAAATCTAGCTTAGATTTTAGATTTTTATCTCATTTTTGTTCGAGCTCAACTCAGGGCGTAGAGGTAGAGTTGAGTTGGCTCAATTTTGATTTGTTTATTTTTTATTTCCAAAAAAAATTTAGTAATTAAGAAATTACATAATTTGTTAAAAATAAATTCTAAGTTCAATGGAAATTTTTTATAACTAACAAATAGACTCTTTATTGAATTAAAAAATTGTAAAATTTTATAAATAATTAATATATAACTAATTTGTATTTATACCTAATAATTATATATTATATGTCTACATAATTTACTAGTACTAATATCTATAATAGTATAGTATATACATTTCATATATGCATGGTTCTTACATACTAACATGTAAGACTATTAAAACCTACAGACTAATTATTGTACGAATTATAAAATAGTTATTATAATTTAATGATTTAAGTATTTGAGTAAATAACATATAATTATGCTTAAGAAAACATATAATTATAGAGTATATGACTAGGTATAAGTAATTGTAACATATATACTTATAAAAGATTATATACTTATATTATTAACTATATATATAATACATTCATCAATGCATGAAGGAGTGATGCAGGGGGATCCGAGACAGATGGTATTGAGTTGTTAGATTGCATCTTGATGACGTTGAGATACTATGAGTTGGCAGATCAGCACAAAGGCGAGAATCGATTGTAATATGTTCCTAATTATGCTCGTTTTGAGTGCGTTTTAGTCTTATAGCCATAACTTCGGCTATGGGCATCGGAATCGCGCATAAGACCCCAATTTGGAAATCTATTTTCGGCGCGCACACTGTACATGTTGAGCGTGACTCCATGTGCCCTTTTTTGGACCTCAAATTTTGCTGTTTTTCCCTCCGAATTACTAGTTTTAATTATTTTTTACTATTTATGATAATATTTCGTTTGTCAGTTAGGAAGTCAATTTAAACCTGATTTGGGCTGATTTTTTACAGATTGCTTATTTTATTTTGAATTTCAATGTGGAGTAATTTTTAAGATTTTGCTACTTTTTAAAAAATTTGGATAAACACGATTTTTAGTTATAACAGTCCGGCTTGTAGACTGATTTTCGACATTGTTTAATTTGATAATATTCAGTTAAATCCTAGAGACTTTTCTCTCTGTATTTTTTGATGATTTTCTCCTATTTTTCCCTGTGAATCATCTGTTGGAATTAAGCTGCATGATAATCGCTATTATATCCGGCGTCAATGAGCTTTAACCAAATTTAGGGGTCGAATTGAGTATAAAAGTTACTTTTTGGTTTGATGATTTTTAAATATAACTAAGGTGGGGAAGAATTGTGACTGGATATATAAAGTTCATACTTGAATTCTAGAATTTAAAATAAAAAGAATATATATATATATATATATATATATATAGAAAATGAATCTTATAATATTGATTGTTTATGATTTTGCGTGTTCGGGTAAAAATTTAAGAAAAAGATCTAAATCTAATTGTGTTATATGATATTAAAGATATGATAAGAGTGCATGTTATATTATTTATTTTGGACAATCATGATATTTAGGTAATGTTAGGTAACTATATATGTCATTTTCCCTTTTCAATGGAGGAGTCACGCTATCATTCATTTACGAGTCCTGTTATGTACAGTCGAATAGAAACTCTCATTGCAATTCTATGCTCGTGCGCGTCTTTTTATGTGAATGACCATACCATTTCTAATTCTTATATTTTGTTAAAAAAGTAATAAAATAACGAGAAATGGAAAGGAGTTGATCTTTAAAATATGAAAATTTTTCCTCTTCTCCCCAATTTGTGTCCGACGGAGTCACAGTGGTCGTGTCCTTCACCACCATCATCTTCTATCAACCACTGATCCATTCTCGTCTTCGTTTCAAGTTCAATCACCGATCCACCTACTTTGAGCTGCATTTGCCGGTGTTCAACTAGATCTTCTCCTCAACCACCATCGACCACCGACCACTGAAGGAATCTGTTTGTTTTGTTGGAAATCCAATATTTCTCTAACTGATCAAGTCTCTACATTGGTTAAAGATAGCATAAAATAAGTCCACTGAAACTACTCATAGTTATCCGATGTTTCCTTGCATTCATTTCTTTTTGGATGAATCTCTTGTCGACATTAATTAGGTGAAACTCACATTGTTTTGTGTCCCGTAGAGGTGTTTTGGGTTTTAGACGAAAATTAAATTCAAGGACTACAGACAAAATTATTTTTGGTTTATTCCTTTCAAATTATTCATGGGATATAACAAAATATTGTTTCTTCATTTTCATTTTTACTATATTATATGTAGGTACGTATGTCTATATATATTGATCATTGCTGACGTGGATCTCTAAGTCGAGATGTGGATTAAAATTGAGCTGCTCATATCTCTTGCTTGTGGCTACAATAGTTTTTGCTCAATTGGCTTAGCTATATCACTTTGGTTTTTCTTGCATAGGAAGATAGAAAACTTTGTTGGACAAGCCGTGATGCTGACTATCTTGGGGCGTCTTTTTAACCATTCTTTTAGATATTGTTTGGATAGTAAGTTAAGATAAGATAAATTGATATTAAAGTTGAATAAAATATTATCAAAATATTATTTTTAAATATTATTTTGATATTTAAAAAATTTGAATTGTTTATTATATATCGTGTAAAAATTTAAAAAAATTATAATAAAAAGATGAGTAAAATATTTTTCCTATCCAAGATTCTAAATGACACCTTAATATAGCGCTACTCAAGTCTAAGATTAGATAGACATTAATTAATTTATAAGCCTTTTGTTAAAATTATATCTTTTATAATTAATTGTTCGTCACATATTTAGAAAGTTATCTAAGACCATTCCTTATTGAGGTTTTCATTAATAAACTATGCAATTCAAATTAAAAAAAAAATTAATAAGATGAGTTTCCTATATTATATCCGCCTTATTGCCAACTCAGCTAAGAGGTAGAAGTTGTTTAAAATAAACCAATAACGTGGCAATCCAGGTGGGTAATCGAGTACCTACGCCTCAAAACAAATCGTTACCTTATCCGTTGGATGTTGCCTTCCAAAAAGTGTCTGAAAAAGTTTGAATTTACTGGACATTGCACTCCCACCACTACCAAAAGCCCCTCCTCTACGAAGCAGTATACTTATTATCTGCCTTTGGCATCTCGAGACTAATAATTTGGTAAAAAAAAAAAAGGAAAATCCATTATTGTCTCTAAGATTTTTATGATAAAGTAACGAGTTTATCCTTGCAATTCAGAAAATCATAATCTTTGAAAAAGGGTCGTTTCTGGTGCGTACTGTAATTGTAACTGTAATCAGCAGGCATCCTAGTATTTATGGGTAGGGGTCCACGCGTGGACAATGGGGCTCGGCTGGAAATCATTTGGCCCTTTCCCAGAGATACGAAACTCGTGTATTTCTTCCTTTTTATTTTCTTATAAGATCTTGAGTCACACAACAGTCCAGTTTTTTTTTTTTTTTTTTTTTCCTTCTTAACATTTATTCTGAGCAGACAACAGTCAAATTAAAAGCCTAGATACGTTGGCCAATGCGCAATGGTGAGTGCATGTACGCGATGTGTGAACTGGCTACTCGCTGTCACTTCTCTTTCTAAAAGCTCTCTCTCCCTTGCTCGTACCGTATGAATGACGACCGGGGACCTACAAAAGCATGTAATCAGTCTTAAAAAAACCATTCAAAGTGCTTTTTCTCTCTTAATTATACACCCAAGTCAGGTTCTTAACTAATTAAGGGGGAAAAAAAAAAACAAAAACAACTGCACACAGAACAGGACGCGAGACGGAGCGACATATAGAGCCGTTCACACTCTTCCTCTCTCCCCCCTCCCAAGCACACACATATACTCTGCTTTGAGCCCCTGGTAACTTCTCTCCCCCTCTCTGATAATGTAAAAATCACAGAAAAGCTAGACAAAGATTGGCTCTAAATTTCTAGCGCACGAATTCAAAAGTCGCAAAAATGGTTTTGTGTAGCTTTTCATCTGTGTTCCTCATCTACATTACCTTATTTGTGAGCTCGTGTTTTGCTGCGGATCCATTTGTGAGCTATGAGTTTGAAGTCTCTTACATCACCGCCTCCCCTCTGGGTGTCCCCCAACAAGTATGTTTCTCAGATCTCTTTCACTCTGGAGTACTTACTTTCTCTCACTGCTTTCAGTAATCTTTTTCATGTGGGTCTGTTAAATATTCGTGGGTGACAAAATGGATTGCTTTAGATTTAAGAAAGTTCAAATTTTTAGCTCCAGATCTACAAAATGTTCTTGCATTTCCATTTCCTGAGCCTAGAGTTATACTGTTTAGTGCTATCAGCTTGTAAGGTTTGAGTTTTATGTCCAAATGTCTGGATTATTTTGTAGGTTATTGCTGTTAATGGAAAATTTCCTGGTCCTACTATTAATGTGACTACTAATAACAACGTCGCTGTCAATGTCCGGAACAAATTGGACGAGAATCTCCTCATTTCTTGGTAGGATTTATTGTAACTTCTCAGGACTTAGATAGGAAAAACTGCATATTTGAGGAAATCACTGTATGGAATTTTGTGGGTGTAACAGGTCCGGGATTCAGCAGCGGCGTAGTTCATGGCAGGATGGAGTTCTGGGAACGAATTGTCCTATCCCCCCAAAGTGGAATTGGACTTACCAATTTCAGGTTAAGGATCAGATTGGGAGCTTCTTCTATTTTCCATCTCTCAATTTCCAGAGAGCTTCCGGAGGGTATGGCGGCTTTATCATCAATAACAGGGACATAATTCCAATTCCTTTTGCAACCCCAGATGGGGACGTTGTCATTTTTATTGGTGATTGGTACACCCGGAATCATACGGTCAGTGTTATTGGATAATCGGAATATCCCAATTGGTGCCGGGTAGAGATTACAAGTTTATGTGATTTCAAGCTGTTTTCTTTTTTAATGTAGGCCTTGAGGAAGGTTCTTGATGCTGGGAAAGATCTTGGAATGCCAGATGGAGTTCTTATTAATGGGAAGGGTCCTTTCAGATATAATGATACCCTTGTCCCAGATGGCATTGATTATGAAACAATTGAAGTCCACCCAGGTGACATGATTAGCAAAGAATCTATTTTTATTTTTGTACTGGATGAAAAGCGTTTTAATACCGTTCATACAATGTTTGGAAAGGCAAGCAAATCCGATCATGATATTTGATTGATGCCTGTATGACTGAGCCAGTGCCAACAGAATGTATGCTTTTTAAAGCTGAACCTCTTATGAGGTGTTGCGATGGACTTGTTTTTTAACCTTCTTAATTAGTATGATCCCTGATAGTTGAGTGCTCCATGCATGTTAATTCTACCATGTTTTACTGGGTTTTGGCTTAATTTTAGCATCATGATCAGATTTGTTGCAATTCTCTATAGCATTTTTGGATCTGTTCCATTTGTTTCGTTCCAAATGTATAGATGACTCTTTTTTACCTTGAACGTACAATTCGCCATTCAAATTCTCTATCATGCAGGAGTGATAGTGACGGTTTTACCCCTATTTTAGTGTGTTTCAGTATTCATTGCCCGATGTCATCACTTTTTATTTGGTTATTGCCATTTTTCTCTTTGAATTTTTCCTTGGTTGAGTCATTCAAACTCCTAAAATGACAAGTTCATAATTTTTGACAGGGAAAACTTATCGCATTCGAGTACACAATGTTGGAGTGTCAACTAGTCTCAATTTCCGGATCCAGAACCATAATCTGCTTCTAGCTGAGACAGAGGGATCATATACAGTGCAACAAAACTACACTAGCTTAGATATTCATGTCGGACAATCCTATTCGTTTCTGGTGACCATGGATCAGAATGCAAGTACTGATTACTACATTGTAGCAAGCCCTAGGTTTGTGAATGAATCACTCTGGAAAAGAGTTACTGGTGTTGGCATCTTGCATTACACGAATTCCAAAGGAAAGGCAAAAGGTCCCCTTCCAGACCCACCAAATGACGAATTTGACAAGACTTTCTCAATGAACCAAGCAAGATCCATCAGGTTTGTTATGGTTTAGTTAAATGTTTTCTGGTCTTCCTATGTCTTTATCACAGGGACAACTTTTTTAACAAGTACCTGGTTTGGGATTCTTTTACTTGCATGAATTCTTTGTTTAATAAGATCTGTTTCTGTTATTCTGAAATCATTTGGAAGAGTACAAAAGCACCAGATAATTCAGGAAAGGCCATAACAAATAATAGCTCAACTCAAACTTAAGACTAGAAACTTTCAGATCTGAGAATCACTTCCCGTGACTGATTTTTGAGGATTCTGTTGTTAAATTCCGCAGATGGAATGTATCTGCTAGTGGTGCTCGCCCTAATCCACAGGGTTCTTTCAGATATGGCTCAATCAACGTGACTGAGATTTATGTGTTGAAAAACAAGCCACCAGTGATGATTAATGGGAAACGACGGACAACACTAAGTGGAATCTCATTTGTCAATCCTTCCACACCAATCAGGCTTGCTGACTGGTTCAAAGTGAAGGGAGCATACAAGCTTGATTTCCCAACTAGGCCACTTACAGGATCATCTCGGATGGAAACATCAGTTATTAATGGGACATTTAGAGGATTTATGGAAATAATACTACAGAACAATGACACCAAGATGCAGAGCTATCACATGAATGGATATGCATTTTTTGTTGTGGGGTAGGGATCTGTCATTTTTGTTCTGCTTCATTATGTTAACATCCCTACGTAAGTATTTCTCTTTACCATGCTTTTGACCCTGCAGTTCGATTGATATATTGCAGGATGGATTATGGTGAGTGGACTGAGAATAGCAGGGGCACGTATAACAAGTGGGATGGAATTGCCCGCTCTACAACACAGGTATATTTTTGGCATTATCGTGCTCCTAGAGACCATGTTTGGGCAATGAGATAGATGATAAATTATCAAAACTTCTCACAATTTCCTTCTCAAAGATCACTCAAACACAAAACACTTTTTAATTTGAAATCTTCAATCTTTTCATCTAATTATTACAACTTTTACAGACTTCAAAACAAAGCAGAAAAATCAATACACCTTGTTCAAACTTTAAAACAATAGTATTAAAAAATAATATTTAAACAATTTTTTAACTTGATAATATTTTTATTCAACTTTTTCTATCTTATTTCTCAAAATCCAAAAAGACATCTGAACTAAAATTATTTTCACTACTATTCACAGACCATTTCACTATTATTCAGAGAATTCCGAGATACTCCAAGTGTCCAAACAAGCCCTTAGTTTTATTTGGTTCCTCTAAACATTAAAACCTTTATGAGTTGACATCTAGTTGCTGTTTTCGTTTTGACTTGTGATCTTCTAACTATAACTAGCCAGTCAAGGATTGGCACGCATATTTGAGTGTTAAGAATCATGTTGTTGCATCTCTTGTGATCAAAATCATCATTGAGGTTTAATGCTGATTGTCCAATCATTTAAACGACCATGGAGGGATTAGGATGGATCTCTATTGCCCGTGTTGTGGACTATAATTAAAAGGTTATAAACAAACTGCAAGTTGAGATTAACATATTTTAACCATGTCACAGTTTGTCAAATTCTGAAATTTAATTATTTTGTAGTATTGGTTGTCAAGGGACAGATCACTGTAACTTACCAAAAAAAAAAAAAAGAAGGGGACAGATCACTGTCTACTCCAAAAGCCTCATATTGATTGTTGCGACATTTGATAGAAGAAACTGAATTGGGTAATTATCTTGATGAGCATGACAATTTACCTCATAGAACAAATAAAAGATTTTCCTTTAAAAGACCTTCTAAGGATTTATTATTTTGTGTATGCTCAAAATGGTCCTGTTATATGTCACCAACAGTCACTTGATTATTACCCCTCTCTTGGTTGTCTAGGTTTATCCTGGAGCGTGGACGGCAATCTTGATATCCCTTGACAATGTTGGAGTCTGGAACATTAGAACAGAAAACCTGGACTCATGGTATCTTGGCCAAGAAACATATATCCGAGTTGTCAATCCGGAGCCTACTAACAAAACCGAGTTACCCTTACCAGACAATGCCCTCTATTGTGGTGCCCTTAGCAAATTGCAGAAGTATGTACTTTTGACTAATTTGTGCCAAATATTCTTCATTTCATCTGAGGGCAAACCTGACTTTCAGTTTTTTCTAATTTTGCAGGCCAGAAGATATCTCTTCAGCAAATTCAATCAATGGAAGTAGAACGGCGCTGTTCCTAACACTGCTGATGATCATCTGTGCTGTAATTCCCATTTTCCGCTAAGCGTGTTCCTTTGGGCTTCTCCTCTACACTGGTTTCTCTTAGTGAGGTTTGTGGTTGAGTTCTTCGTTCTGTAAAATTAGTCTTGTTGATATGAGTCTTCGGTGATTTTGACCTTCAATTTCTTTTTTTTTGCAATGTCCTAATTGTTGGCCAGCTTCCCTCGTTAAGTTTATAAAGACCTGTCATTCTTTTAATGTCTACAATTTATGTTGATGACAATTCATCAAGTTGCAATACATCTTACTTCCCAGGTAGTTTGGTCTGTCATGCGTGATGGTTTTGAGAACTTTGTATTGCTGAAGACAAGATGTAAAGATGTGTCTTTATTGATTTATTTGAAGATTCATATGATCAAATGCACGAATCGGAATTGCTGTAAATATCTGAATCTACAAACAAATTTTCCATTTAAACTTGGAAGTGACACCATCCGATATTTGTCATCTCCCATGCGACTTTATTTGAAAATGCCCGTATATGATCACCGCACGAACATGAGGAAATATCTAAAGCTACAAACAAAATTAGCCATTCAAACTTGAAAGTGACAGTCCCCGCAAAGAAACTAAGAAAGGCAGGATGCATATGCAGGCCGGCCCCTACATTTTCAATGTTCTTGCTCAGAAAAGAGGAGAGAAAAAGTCTTATGTATGGTCCTAGTGGACATCATGTCTCCAATACAATTTTTTGCGGTCGCTTTTGCCATCCTGTGTGTTGGGTGCCGCTTCTTGTACTGTCATGTCCATTAAATTTCTCTTAACTCGATGGCGTGAATGGTGGGTAGTGCCTATATTGCTCTGAAATTTATTATTCTCAATCATACTTAAAAAACAATTTTATATATTAATCACTTAAATGGATAACTACTTAAAATATGCTACATCAGCGAGAGAAGTATTACTCGAAGTCAAATGGGATCGTTGCTCTCTCTCTCTCTCTCTCTCTCTCTCTCTCTCCATATATATGGATTCTACTGCTCGTGTAGTGTGTACCAGACTAGATTCCTCCTGTGCTCTGTGTGGATAACTTCTTAAAATATGCTAACATCAGCGAGAGAAGTATTACTCGAAGTCAAATGGGATCGTTGCTCTCTCTCTCTCTCTCTCTCTCTCTCTCTCTCTCTCCATATATATGGATTTCTACTGCTCGTGTAGTGTGTACTAGACTAGATTTCCCCTGTGCTATGTGTACGGCCTTTTGCTTGCCAAAGATGCCAATACTTGGCTCTTAATTAGCTTTAAGGGGAAAATTATGTGGTACTATAGATCGATGAAGTCGCAAAGATGGGATCATTTCGCCCATACAATCACATTTTGTATGACAATGCAACAATTATATATATGTCCAGAAATAGATCATCCAACACATGTTGCTTTAATTTGCATAGCTAAATTAGTTGCTTTTCTAGGTTTATACTATATCGATCCCTTAATATATTTTCTGGGTAACGGAAATCTGAATCATTATTCAAATATATAAACGATGGCATCTCTCTTAATTTTATCTGATAAACCAAAGATCAGTGCGATATTATAACGTACTGTGGAAGACTTTAATTTTTCCCTTTTGTGCAATCACTAATAATTAGTGCATGACACATTGACATTAATATCCTGTGATTAAAAAGAAAGATATAAAGTAAAAATACTCGGACATTCTTTGGGGCAGTCGTCGATCGATCGCTCAGGGTGGAATATTGGACGAGTATATATAATTGCATTAGATGATCATGAGTACCTGTACATGATGAGTATTAAGTCGATGGAATTAGATTTCCAAGCTCGTATATATGGACTCCGCTTTTGATACTCTGCAATGCATTCTTTTATCTCCAAAGCTAGATCAATACGTGAAACTGCGTGCTAAGATACACACATTTACACTACGTAAGTTGGCATGTTGGAGCACATCATGAAGATTGCATTTATTTGGATTAGCTTTTGATCCATGAACTTAGAGGCGAAAAATGGATAAGCGACAGCTTCATTATAGCACCCTTTTGCAGAGATACAGCATTACTTGTGGGGCTGTTGTTCAATATTCATGATTTCTGGATTACAAACAGTGGTAATATATATGAATAGCTATCGGCCTTTTTGGTAACGGGTCAGGGTCGCATCCTATGCACAGTACCTTTAAGCGTCACGCTTGATCGATCATACAAAAACTAAATAATGACGTGAACTATTTAAACAGGGGAATCGAGATTTGACCATGTCCTTCGCCTCGCCAGTCGCTTTTCTTTTCCTAAACATTCGGGTTCTTGTCCTTTGGCAGCTTAAAAAGCTCATCTCACCCACCCAGATTTTAAGTAACTGATTAGAATATATATCTCAATATATAATAATAGTATGGTGGTGAATATATACTAATAAATTTTTTCTGTTTTTTTGTATTAAGAGCATATCATTTATATCATTTAAATAGTAAAATCTGATCTATAAGATTTAAAATTTAAAATTTATCTTTTAAATAAAATTTATTCCATATAAACAATTTACTAGGTCATGTATTCTATATATCGACTTGAGAATATATACAATTTTTCATAATAATATATATGTGGATTTTCTCCCGATTCCACATAAAGTCTATTATATTGTAAATTTGTATTTTAAGTAGGGGTATTAATATTTATCTGTAAGAGTTAACTTTTTTTTTTTATTTTTTTATTTTTTATTTTTTTATTATAAGTAAGTTGTAAGAGTTAAACGTTAACATGATGCATGGGAATTCTTCACGTGATCATTGGGCCAACATATATATATATATGACACATAATTGGGATATCCTAATTACAACTAAAATTTTAAGGTCTTAGGTTCGATCCAAAAATTGTAAACCTAGATGATCAACTCTTGTCATTGTTCATGAGGACTACTTAAACAACGATGCATACTACTTATATATAATATGTCAACATTAATTCCACCAAAATTATAAATATTGATCATGTTGATCCTTAGATCAGAGAGCGCATACAACTATATTTGCTTTTAGAAAAAGAATACTGCATGCAGATTCCACAAATTATATATATATATATATATATATATAAATCAAATTAAATACTTTACAGTACTTGCATGTTAGTTATCCTGTTTTGATGTTGTAATAATAGACTTTCCTTCAAGATATATACATCGATCCCTTAATTTTTAAGTTTTACATTATTAATTTCGAAATAAAACCACATATTAAGGAGAGATATATTAAAGAAACTAATATGTACGCACATATGTTAATCATTATTAGATTTAAATGATTCATTAAAAATCATTAATTACTTCTTCTAGCTAGCTAGTTAGTTGTATATTTCAGACCGCAGCCAGAATTAGATCGTTAATTTATAATTATTAAAATTCTATATGTAGTCATAATATATACTTTGATTCAAACATAAATGATAGAAAACGCGTATGCGTACAAGTACTTGAGAAACCCCTTCATCTCTTATATTTTTGCTTAGTAAATTTGTAGTGATCGAGTAACAAAAAATCTGCACAATCCAGCATAAATCAATTTCCATCGGGCCGGGTTTCTACTTTCAAAATAGATAATCATCTCATAATTCATGCTTGGTGATCATCAACAAGTACTAGGAAATCTTGTTTTTGTTTTCTTTAGCATTAGTACTCTAAGGAACGAAAAAGAAAAGCCAAAAGAATATTAGAAGATTGGGTTCATGACTTAATTTCATTCTTATTAATCCATTTTCAACCAACTAGGGCACCATATATGGTAGAAATTATTAGTGTGACTATGGCTAATAACGTCCCAAGAAATTAAGACCAATTTACATCTAGATTTATATTTCCAAATTATTGGTAAATTCGATTACAAATATTGAAGTGATCTTGTAAAATTGTTATAAACTAGGAGAACGTCTTAAACCTATATACTAAACTCAAAGGTATTAATTGTAATCTCGATCTCGTCTTAAACTTTTGATAATCACGTCCTTCTCAGACCATTGTGCATGGTATGATTCAAATCTCATGACTTTTTTTGTCTGAAATTGGCTAATTAATATGTGATATAATATGTAATGATCCAAGCATAATTGAAGTCACACATACATGGGTTTATACTTTAAAAGAACTAATTAATGTTATAGTTAGATCCCTTTTCATATATCATCATAAATTATCAGAAGAACTTTTCTCAATTAGGCAATCGCTGAGACTTCATGATTTACCATCTAGCTTCTTAACTGCTCAATCCTAGTATTACATAGCAATAATAATGCTACATATAGATATGAAATGCATAAGCGTCCCATAATCGTTTTGAAAAAGAGTAGTGTCGACTATAAAAAAAAAATTAGATTTTTTTCATGTGAATCTCATACGTATTTTCTCACTTTTTTCATATGTATTGCAAGGGTTTAAACACTCTCCACAACTATAAAGATCATTTCTCCTAATTGAATAATACTATATATAACTGCATCATTTGAAATATTTATGGGTTATGGCCAGTCAAGCTAACCATGCACAACATTAATCAAGACGATGAAAATAAACAGAAGTAATAAGATAAATTACGTACCATTAAGAAGAGTTCAAAATATCGATAATTAGGGGAACTAGTTGATCATTAGCAGCTAGCTACAAAGCCTACAGTACTGGTGAGTGATGCCATAATTACTTGAAGGATTAGGTTCTTCCAACAATATTAGGTTTTTCAAGAGAGGTAGAAACTGAAGATCATCGATCTAGAAAGTACTACATTAACCTAGACGTGTCAACCTTAACAGATCGAAGCCCTAACTTGCAGATAGGTTATCAATAAATTAGAGCGAACATAGAATTTCGACACACATCCGAATTACTTCAAAATTTTTCTCCCACCACCACTGCTGTACGCTTGTAGAGACTTTGGTCTTTAGTAAGGAGAAACACCCACATTAGCTGAAGCGAAAAACCCATCTTTAATCAGGACGTCCTCTCCTTCCTACTCAAACACAGGACTCAAAAGAAAGAAATGTTAGACTATATTTCACATGAAGTAGTGGTATCAGATGAAGATGACTAGGCTAATTGAGTACCTGCTGACGCATGTTTGTCTTCTTCGCAGTCTGGTCAGGCATGAGACCAAAGTGAATATGTGGGAAGTGGGCCCACTGACACAGAACACAAAACGGGTTTGTGAAAGGATCTCACGATCGAGTTAAATAAATTGAAGAAATTAATCGAAACCCTAGCTAATTTGGTTAAAAGAAAGAAAGAAAGAAAGAAAGAAAATTAATGCTTCTCAAGAAAAATAAAATATTGCTTCTCGGTGATCACAATACATTCTTGGCAGCGGCGCTGAAGGCTTCTCTGTGGGATATATCGGGATTAACAGACTTGATGCGTTGGATCTCGTCCCTGCAGATTCAATGACGGACCATTCACATCTTGCCTTATATTTGGCAAATTTATAAATGAAACAAAGATGTGCACAAAAAGGGGGGGAGAGAGAGAGCTCTATGTGAAAGCTTGTCATCATTACTTACTTGATGAAGCGGTTGTAGGCGGAGGGGACTCTCTGTCTCTTCTCTGGAGCTGCACATGGCAGACAGACACAGACACGAATACGCTGAGATCTATAGCCTAGACAACTTTCAATGAATTTCGTCTATTTTTCTCTTTGTATCTCTGTACCATAATTCTGACATTATTTCTCTCTAAATATATATGACCAATATTAGAATAATCTGAGTTAATTTATTATAATTTCTGGGCAGAAAGAGGTCCGTTCTATCATCTATTTCACCCTCTTATCTTTTTCGACAAAAAATTAAAAACTTGAAAAAACCAAAATGGCCTTGCAATTTTGTGTTCTTTTTAGCTAGCATACTCTGGCTCGGATATGCCGCATAAGTAAGAATAAAAAGGATTATCAGTTGACCCGCTATAATGTTTGGCAAGTTTTAAAAGAACAGGATTGATATGCAAAAACTGCAGCGGTTAGGGTTTATGCAATGAAACAGCTATTAACAAATTAACAGAAGATCAGATTAATGTATCAAAACTGGCATCATATAATGGTTTTTTAGGGCTCGAATGGTAGGCATAAGGGGGTTTTGGCTCTCATCAAAAGATGTTATACGCATCCACCACACCAGTCACCAGAAGATCTTCATCAAGACTGCTCAAGTGGGCAAAAAAGCAAATGCTTTGATAGATTACCATGACGAAGCAAATCTCCTGTTGTTTTCTTTCTTCATTTTTTTTTTTTTTTTGGTTCCACGGAAATAATTATATTTAGAAGATACCAACGTTCAAGATTTTGTGACAAAAAGACGTCTCAAAAGATGGGGGAAATCTGTTTGGCTCAAACAGTTTCAGAAAAATTTACAAGATAGCTAGGAAGATGGGTCTCCTAGAAGGACATGGAAAGGAATATATGAAATGGATCTCACGTCTATTTATGGCTGGGGGCCGTGGAAGCTCATCGACTCCTCCCCGAACAGGCATGGTTAAGTCACTCGAATTGGTTTGGTTAATCAAGAAGTTTGGGGTTGGATTCGGTATCTCTTCCTGCAAAAAGCATCAATCAAGAACCACAAACTTATAAATTACCGAGGTCATCACAAAAATAATTATAGCAATACAGTTTTTTTCAGCAAAAACCCTTTTGATCATCATATACCAGAACGTTATGGGAAGGAGAGAGGAAAGAGTGACCCAGATGAAACTGATTAGCCGAAGGCAGAAGCAAGCCTCGCATATTCACTGGCAGGAGGTTGGTGCAATGGCCACATCTTACCGTAACAGTCTTGAACAAACTGGTGCAGGGAACACTCACCTAAACCAGACCAAAGAACCCCATAAAATATTAAAAAAAAAAAAAGAAATTGAGAGGAAATAAACAAACCCTATAGTTCTGGGTAATCACATCATCTAATTAAAAGTGACGAAGAAAAAACTAAAGGGTCAACTGAAATGTATATGATACCGCGAGGACAGTGTCGCAAATGTTGCAATGGACATAACAGAGCTGCTCGGAGGGCGGAAGGTGGTCCAAAGACAAGGTAGAAGAGGAGGACATTTTTATTTTTCTCTTCCTTTAAAAATTTATTGATGATTGGTCAAGTTGATTGATTGATTGATGGATTGACAGCTTAACCACCAGCACCACCTTGGATCTGCTTTTTCTTGATTGTGAGTTGCAAAAGAAATGTGAAGGGGAAAGAGAGAGAGAGGCCGCACTGTTCGGTCTAGCAGATACAAGACGGGCAAGGAAACAAGAGCGCGATCTCTTCTCACTGTTTATTTGTGCTGTTTATAAGTCATTGAAATGTATGCACATGCAGGATTCATCATTCATGCATTGATGCATCCATGCATGTACAATATATATACATGCACCTTCATAGCTAGGCTGGGGGACTTCTAACTTGCGCATGGTGCTAACTATAATAACATAACGTGTGGTTGGCAGTCCCAATGTATAAGAGAGACACAGAGTGTGAGAGAGAAGAGAGGCGGCAGATGTGGGGGAGAGGAGCTAGAAAGGGACGTGTGCATGGGGTGATATAGCTTTCACACACTCACCTGTTGTTTTCAGAAGTTAAGAGGGTGTTGTCTTGTGCTGTGCTTTCAAAGCCTTCTTTAAATTTACCTCAATTTCCGAACCCAAGCCCCCACGATTCTTCCAAGTAACTCCCGGACAATAAGCCCATTCACCTTCCGCTTCCACCTCCCCCTCCTTAGGGCTCTTCTCTTCATCACCTGCATCTGCTCGTGAAACCCCAATGCCATAATAGCATAATCATACCAATATAATTCTTTACTGAATACATTTTATTCTATTTTATTGTTTATATTTTATATTACGTGTGTACTTTTTGTGATTTGACCTCTCGATATCGCCCATCTTACACACAGACAGATACGTATTTATGTTCAGGAAAAAAAGAAAAAGAAAAAGAAAAAGAAAACAAGGAAAACCCATCTCATTGGGCAGACTTACCCGTCTTACCACCTTTGTCTTTCCTAGATTACTATTTCTTTTCTGGCTTATGTTAGCTAATTTGGCTAGAATCTTTTACCGTGCCTTTTTCTCATATCCACGAGTCTCTAGGGTTTTCGTTGTAAGTTTTGCAAAGATGCCTTAACCATGAAAAGGAGGTTCCCGATTTTCTTATTAATGATTTCATTGGCAAATTTGATGCTCCAAAAACGAGAACCATCACAGTCCATATTCATCTAAGCCTCCTATGGGTGGCCTACTCCCAAAAAGTAAAAGAGAAGTGCTCATTCATTCACTCGCAAACTGGCATGGTTCCTTTGTAACTCCTATGTAAAAATAGATTTGATTGATATCGGAGAAAGGAAAAAAAAAAAAAAAAAGTGATAAGAGTCTGTTAACCTTTTCCAGACCGTAACAATTAACATTCGCCAAAACCATTCCTAAATATGTAGAAAGGGGAGTGGGCCTGGAATATGAGAGACACTTGGACAAGTTTGCCCTAGAAAGTCAAGTAATGGGGATGGACAGACATTAATTTGACGGCGAAAATTGAGAAAACATAAATTACTGGAGGTGTTTTTAATACTAGTCTATGTTGGATTGCATGTAGAGACTGGTATGTGAGTGGGAAATTGAGAAATAGAGAGTTCACTCAACTTCGCACGACCTAGTGCTTGAGCAAAACTTGTGAGTTCGCTCGAGGTGCGTTCAAAGTGAGCTCGAGCGAAGCTCAACCTGTGAGTTCACTTGAGTCTCGTACGATAGTAGGCTCGAAATGACACAAACCCTAGTGTTCGCTCAAACCAATGTTCATTGATTGTTTGCTCAAGGCACGCTCGACACGCCGCTCAAGTGAAGGACTATTTTTGCCAGATTAGAGTTTTCAGTCTGTTTACTATAAATACGTAATATTTGATTCATTGTGCATGCTTTTCAGCATTTTTTAAGTAAGAACAGTTGTCAAGTGAGTACATATTGCGTGAGAGAGCAAAAAGCCTCAGAAAGTGAGTTGAGATTGAATGATTGTAATCTCCTCTAATTAATCAGATTTCTGCAGCTTTGTGGACGTAGGCAATTTTTTGAACCACATATATATCGTGTGTCATATGCTTGTTTTTACTTTGTTTGCCATCGTTAGTGTGCGTTTCGCACAAAAACTAGTATCAAGAGCCAATGTAGGATCTAGAGGATAACAACGGCTAGAGATAAAGTGAAAGCATCCAGAATCAAGAAGTTCGATTGCACTGATTTTGGGTATTGGAAGATGTAAATCGAGAATTATCTCTATGGGAAGAGGCTCCATCTTCCACTGTTGGGAAAGTAGTCGGAGAGCATAGATAATGCTGAGTGGACCTCGTTAGATCGACATGTTCTAGGGATTGTTTGGCTAACCTTGTCCAGAACAGTGGCACACAATGTCAATAAGGAAAGAACCATGGCAGATCTCACGGTGACTTTGTCAGGTATGTATGAAAAGCCATCGGTGAATAACAAAGTGCACCTGATGAAGAAGTTGTTCAATTTGAGGATGTTAGAATGTATGTCTGTGGCCCAACACTTGAATGAATTCAATATGATCATAAATCAACTGTCTTCTATAGAGATTAATTGGATAATGAGATTAGAGCTTTGATTTTGTTGGAATCATTGCCAAATAGTTGAGAGACGATGAGGATGGCTATGAGTAGTTCAGCCGCAAGATAAAACTAAACTATGACGACGTATGTGACATGATCCTTGCTAAAGAAGTACGAAGAAGAGACTCAAGTGAGTTATCGGGTTCGAGATCAGCCTTCAATGTTGACAATCGGGGCATACGACATGACAAGTCAAGCTCCAGGAGCAGGGAGAAGAGCAAGATGAGATCTGAATAGCATATCACTTGCTAGAGTTATGGCATGATAGGCCATACCAAGAGAAACTGTAGGAATCAAGAAAGTGTTGAGGATGATGCGGTGAATGTAATGGCTAATGAAATACATGATGTCTTAACTCTTGTAGTGCATAGTTTGATTGATGATTGGGTGTTGGATTTAGAAACTTTGTTCCACAGCACCTCACATCGAGAGATCATGCAAAACCATGTTGCTAGTGATCTCGGGAAGATGTACATGGCTGGTGGAGGGGCATTGGATGTAGTGAGAGTGGGTGATGTACGCATTACACTTCCAAATAGGGCATGTGCACTTTATAGCAAGTCAGACGAATTCCAAATCTAAAGAAAAATCTGATCTCTGTGAGATAGCTTGATGACAGTGGTTATGTAGTAACGTTCTCTGAAGGAGCCTAGAAGATCACTAAAGGTGCGCTGGTCTTAGTGCATGGTAAGAGATCTAACTCTTTGTATTTAAAATCAGGGTCCAATGATGTACAAGGAAATACAAGAGTGCAAAAAGGCAAGCTTGATTGCGTGAAACATATGAAGAAGCTAAAGGGAGTCAAATTTATCATTCCTCATGTAAGCTTGGGGAAGTTGGTTGAGGTTGCCAAAATCAATTCGAGATGGATACTCCTAGTGTAGTGGGAGTTGTGAATTGCCGAGTGGATGTGCTGACGCATTCCAAATCTAAAGAAAAATCTGATCTCTGTGAGATAGCTTGATGACAGTGGTTATGTAGTAGCGTTCTCTGAAGGAGCTTGGAAGATCACTAAAGGTGCGCTGGTCTTAGTGCATGGTAAGAGATCTAACTCTTTGTATTTAAAATCAGGGT